>NW_021634096.1:0-98237 GCF_004799145.2 Neltuma alba | reverse complement strand
CAATAACCTGAAAATTAACATATGTAGATGAATCCACCCTCTAAGAAGGAACGGAGAAGGTAGAAATTTAGCAGAAAGCATTAAAATTTACACAAGGTTTATGATCAAACCGGTTGTCCAGCAAAAGCCGATGCAATGCCACCACATAGGCTGCAGAGACAATGACAACCCCGAGGTCTGATATCAACATGCAACAATGGCATATCAAACAAGCAGGATAAGCAGCTTAATTAGCCACAGCCACTCGCAGATGTAAGGACTGATGCTGTTTGAAAATATTAAAAAGAAACGAAAGTAAAAGAAGTATAGCTCAAGTCTAATTGAAGAACAGGATACTTTGACTTTGGGATTGGATATTATGAGGACATTGCCTTGAACATGAAAAGATCTGGCATGATTAAGAATCAAATCCAATTTTAACAAAATTTATGATGATGCTTTATGATGCAGTAATGGTATTAAGGGACTGCCATGTACTCCAAAATTTGAACAAACTAAAATTCAATAGCATGGAGATGTGTTTTTCGATCAATTGATGCTGGCATATCTTCTGCTTGATTCTCATTATTCAAATTGAAAACATCATGGAACTGAAATGCCCTGATGAACAACTAAGCATATGTCACAAGGCACTCAACTTTCAATTTATCATTGCATAATTGCATTAAAATGAAAGGAGCAGTTCGAACAACAAAAAGTATAAAAAATGGAATTCACTCTGCAATCTAGAAGGGCAAACTTTTCCTCTTTGTTCTGATTTTTCTTGGGCGTAACTCTTGCAACAGTTTCCAAAACAGTCTGATACAGTAAACATATCAGGAGAAAGATCATAAGAGATTGATAGTCTGTTCCCTCCACCATACATTGTAGCCTGAGAAAGAAGGAAGCTAACGAAGGAAGTAAGGGCAGTGAAAGAGAGAATGGGAGGCGATGGCAGCCTCATCTGCAAGCAAAGGTAGCAGCACCGTGATGTTGAGCGCGCACGGTCTAACAGTGTTAACTGTTGACTTGTATTATATGGCATATGATATTGGATGGCTCTTTTATGGGCCAGAAGAACTACCATCACTGCTTTCAAGCACAATTTGGTATAGCAACTAGCATGCTTTTACGGCATTGAATTCCGTCGTCACAGCTTGGATTTACGTGTGGATTAACAAATCCCCAACTCACTTTCAACTTGAGATTAATTTGCTTCGAATACGTTCATATTTGAACTTGTATTTTTCTCTTTTGAAATATGGCCGCCACCAAATGTCAAAGAACTCCTGGAAACGTTTTAATTGACGCCAAGATAAAATAAAAATGACTAGTTGTTTGCACGAACCTCCTATTTTCTCTGTTTTTTTTCTTTCTAGGGACAGACAAACCTCCTATTTTGTTTCCTAACCTTTTTTTTAGTACATATATGTTTTTTTGGTTCGAAAAAATTTAGGTAAGTTGGGTTTTCCACCAACAAGGTCCTCACACAGCTGGATTTCAACTCATAACTCCATGAGTTATGAGTTGACTTCTTACTAACTAGACTAACTCTTATTGGTTTATGTACATATATTTTGTATCTTAACCTTGAGCGCACTATAAAAGATTCAGAAGCCCGCAGGAGTAATAATACCTCGGACCAACATGATCCCTCCTGCTGGCCCATTGGGCTCAGATATGAGACACCGTACCCCATATGTCATAATCCAAATTAGCACCGCCCCATTTGATATGGGTTATATTCTAAATATAAGATCCATTTTACAGTGTAATTTACATTATAAAATTAGTCTTATATTTAGAACCAGAAGAGTATTATTTTTCATCATTTTTATAAGAAATATTGATTATATTGGCCTATTAGTGAAAGTAATCATAGGTCATAAGACTTTCATTTATTTTTAAAAATTTGTATGAGCAATATATTTAATTTTGAGGAGAAAAAAAAAGAAGGACTTATGTACTTGCCACGTCCAGCTTCTCTCCTTTTCTTCTTTCTCTTATTCTTCTCAAGATGTTATATCCACCCTTAAATTTTAAAAATAAAATTATTATGACAAGCATAAATAACTAAATTTAAACTGCTAACATTTGATTTGGGTGATAATTGCAGCACAGAAAAAATAAAAATAATTTAGAAAATGTTATAATAATACTTTTATAAAATACTAGATATAGTATAAACTATTTATTGTTTTATCTAAAAGTGAAGATAAAATTGAAAAAAAACAGAGAGAGACAGAGAAAAATGAGAGGATGTTTTTGGTAATTGGCACTGCTAAATGCGAATGCAACTTGAACGTGGCATGGTTCGAGCCGAAGAGTTGAAGATAGACATCAGTGATGATGTCAAAAGACATGGATTGTAATGGTGGCCAAACCTTTTCTTTCTCGGGAATTACTATTCAAGGTCGCGCGCTGACATTCTCACAATGTGCAAAGCACAATCCAGAAAAAGAGGCACCTATTTGGATTTTGGACTCAAAGGCCTTTCTGCTTTGCTTCGCTTGGCATGCAGAAATGAAAAGGCCGCCCCTGAAATACGTATAATGTAAGCAATCAATTTTATTTAACACAAAACAACTAATACGTATTATACGAACCAGTTTTGATAAGGGTGAGCAACAAATCCATTACCCGCTAACCCGCCCATCACCCATGAAATTTTTGCCCATTTAAACCCGCCCAATTAGTCCAAAATAAGAGATTATAAACGGACTGGTTTAATAGGCGGGGTAGCCCATTAAACGGGTTGGGCTATGGGTAAGGTGTTTGGCTATTCATACCTGCCCGTTTAAGTTTTAATTTTTTAAAAATATTTTTATTCTTCATTTAATTGATGATATTGTTTCTCATTCATCTGTTATCAAACCTTCATGCTTGTCTAAGCTTTTATTTTATTTTTTAGGTAAAAGTTGAAACTTTCAAAGTTTATGAGACTTTATGATCGGTGACTACTTTTATGATTTTATCATACTTTAATTGTTTGCGAATTTAAGTGAGGTTGTGTGATTGAATATGGTTGATGTTATTTCATATTTGATTTGCTATTTGGCATGTAAAATTTATTGACAGCTTCATAGGATTACATATATAAAATAACTATACTGAAAAAAATTTATAAAAAAAATAAATGGGTTACCCCGTAACCCGGCCAGTCCAAACGGGCTGCCGTGTAATCCATTTAATACAGGCTAAATGAGCTACTATTGGATTATGGGTTAGCCCATGCCCATTTATGAATAAATGGGCGGGCTATGGGGTTAGCCCACCCTGCCAATTGCTCGGCCCTAAATTTCGATACTCATCACTTTGATGAGCATCGAAAATTTATCAGGTCTAAACTTTTTATATTTGATTTGAATAGTCTAAATTTACAATATTTAATTAACTATATTTAAATGGAAAAAATTATTTTTTGAAAGAATGATAATTAAGAAATTAGCTCTATTTTAGATTCTATACATATTAAAATAATTATTTTAAATAAATAAAAATTAAAAAAAACCAAATCCAAATCATTCAAATGAGATATATGCAATTTAGATTTAATGAGTTTAGGATGCTTGTCAGAATGATGAGTACTGAAACCGATTCCGTATCATACTAGCTAATCCCCTCTCCACTTTCTCTCGCATTTTGTTTCTTCTTTCCTGCTAATATTTTCTTTCCTTGATATTATTCGTGAAGTTTGGAAAAGTTCAATTCTTAGTTATTCTTAGATGTTGACGATTATGTGAATCTTCAAGAGGGAAACGTCAGGTGGATGACGGGACAGCAGCATGTGGTGGGTCTTCATGCGACCGTTGACCGTTGACAAGACACGTCAGATCACCACTTGCTTCTTTCTTCCAATCCAATTCCGATTCCGTTCCTTGATCTACTTATAAGTTATAACCCACCCCCAGAATATGTAATTGCACGTGACTTTTTAGTTTTATGCATTATTTTTATTTTTATCATTGTTTTCTTCAGAAATCCAAAGTTACTAGCAAGTTTTTTTATGCGAAAAGAAAAATGATAATAAAAGTTTACAAAGTTATTTGTATTTTTGATTTTCTTATGTGTATCTACACATTGTTAGCCACTGCATAGCATATCCCTTGATGCTCTGTCGCAAAAAGGAGCTTAATCATTTAGTTTTTTTTAACAATATAATTTAATAAATAAATTGAACAATACAAATTAAAAATATTAAAAATTTTCTAAATTTAGTTGAAATTGTGTTTAATTTTCAATAATTTCTGCTCCATTTAATAATCCCTCACAACCTTTTTATTTGGGATTTGGTAATTTTATTTTTCTTGGAGATTCACCTAAAAATTACTTAAGTAGAATAAATTTAAGAAATTTCAGATTTCAGATTTAGTTGGAATAAATTAGTTAATTATAATAAATACAATTTGATTTTTTTAAAATATCAATTTGTGACATTTGATTAGTTAATTTTTTTTTTTGCCTTTCTTAGTTTCCCTGTTCTTGGTGTTCACTATTATAGGAAAAAAGATATTAAATTATATATTAATTTATAAATTAAATACGTTAATTTAGAAAAAAATAATAAATATAAAAAATAAAATAAATTGATAAATCTTATTTAGAATCCAATCCAACCTCTAAATAGATGCTATATTAGCCACAGGATGGAGTGGCATTTATGCGCCCGGGTCTTTTCCCTTGTTTATATTTTTTCCCGTTTCTTCATCTTTGAATACCGCGTTTACCCCTTCACTGACTTGTAAGGAAGCAAAGTACGAACTGAACACGCATTTGATGTTATGTACCTACAACGATGATGTAAAAAATTCATATCCTCGTATATAACAGTCAGTTTTGAAAATGTTTCAGATGGAAGGGTTGTAAGCCGTCTCATACTATAATGCGCTTCCTCGTGTTTTAATTATAAAAGCTTATTTATAATTTATAAATAAGATTTTATAAATAAGACCGGAAGTACTATGTCATAAAAGTTCTTAAAATAAGTGATACTCTTATTATACTAAATATATGACTCATTTTGTAATATAAATTATACTATAAACGCGGAAGAGTATTAAATCTTAACTAATACTACCTTCAGTCCCAATTATAAGAATTAGTTGAGTAATTTGAAGAGATCAATGAAATAAGTTAAGTTAGTTATTTGTAATAAATAGGTTGTCTTTCCTAAAATATCCTTGTTAATTAAATGTATTGCTAGAACTACTATTATTAGAAGGACTACTTTAGAAAAAAAATGCATAAATATAAAGAATAAAGTAGATTGCCATTGTATATTTATGACTAAAATAAAAGTCAAACAAGGTTTTATGTTAAGAAGTGGAGGTAGTATTTATATAAATGTTGAGCTGGACATCAAATCATATCGAATATAAAATGCTCTCTAAAACAATATTTCCCAATCAGAAAGCTTACACTCAATGCTTCGTTGAATAACCAAGTGCCACATCAATTGAGTCAGATGTAACCAATAAAATACAGTTCGATTACTTTTAGCATATTAAAAATTATGATTTTTTGGCAAAACCACTATATGATATGTTTCATACCTAAATTACTAATATATAGGATTAAAGCGCATTGTTGTCCGACAATTATTTCTAAATGAGTTATGTCTTAGCAAATTTTGGAATAATTTAGCATATAAATTTTTAAAACTAATGCTGCTTCTAATTTTTATTGCAAGCACTTCCAACATATTTCATAATATATCATATTTTGTTTAAAATATTAGTATTTTTCATCTAGAATCCTTAACTAATTATAAATTTTTTATCTAATTATTCAAACTCCTTTAGTTAGTAATTTTGTTTGGAAATAATTTTAATATTTCATAAGAAGTAACTAATTGTATTAATTTTTATAAAATTATTATCAAATGCTTATATAAGGATTGAATGAATACAATGTTATTGTTTTTTAATCGGCAATAAGTCAATCATGAGCATGGGCTGAAAAACCTTTTGACTCAATGGTGACATAACATTGATTTTTGGAAAAGATAACATTAAAATATATACTCTTCTGTGAGGGTCTTATATTTAGGATCAGAAGAGTATTATGTTGAATGCTTAATATAAAAATTAGTTAAAAATTTAATTTCACCATAAATATAATATCTCAATCTATTTTTTTATATTTATTAATTTTTTAAAGTACCCCTCATGATTATTGTATACGTTAAATGGTTTTCATTTTAATACATATGATTAATAAGTGTATTTTAAAAAAAATAATACTCATTTATTATAAATTAATAACTTAACTAACTTCTTTAATCTATACAAATGAATTAAGTAACTCTTATATTTTGGACTGGAAGTTGTATTAGGTGCTAAATTGTAACACAATTTGTTTAGACTTTAATACTTTCGATCTGACAGATATTAATCTCAAGTCGAAAATGATTTAAAGTAATTATATTAAAAAAATGTATACAGCACATCTGAAAATATTTATTAAGCAAAAAAAAAAACCAATTTGCTGAAAGAAAAAATATGCGTGGGGAATTAAAATCCATAAGTAGCAGGCTAACCAAAAAAAAAAACTGAATTTATATGTTGATATAATTTTAAATAAAAACCATAGAATCCTCCAAAACCTGGTTCTCAAACCAGGCCATTCTATGTGCGCGATGCCCCCACATTGAGATTTAATCCTAAATGGAGTCAACTTGACAATACATCTCTGTTCCCATTATTTAAAAGGAAATGAGAGTAAGGTCTGTTCAGTGTTCACATAGTTATAAGCTGCAGTAACATAATAGAGAAACAAAAAAGGAATCATAATGAGGATGGGTTTAGTTGCAATCATAAGGTCCAATAAAAAAAAGGGGGTTGGGTGTGAGATCATGATGGTGTTGGGAAGAGCATGCAGCTAAACCACCGCCCACTGGTTGATCTCTGTCCCACTTCTGCCGTCGCTATCTGCTCTCTCCATCTGCCCCTAGTTTTCATTCTTCTAAACTCCCTCCCTTTGCCTTTTCCTTCTAAATAAAAGCTACCTCTGCCCACTTCCATCTCTTTCTCTCCCTCTCTGTTTCAACACAGTTTCAGAAGGCGAGTCCTAGTTAGACTTTAGTTTACGTGGGGTGGAGTTTAAGTTTTCACTTGACCATTGGAATCACCCATACTTGCTTTCCAAGGGAAAAATCTCTTTGACCCTTTTCCATGCGTCAAATAAAAATTGCAACTAACCACATGCTCAACAGTGAATTGAACTTAGACCTTTTGGCTCCGCGCCCCCAGCACAACACCACAAGCAATGTCAATCTCCACCACTTCTCTTCCTCTCTCTCTCCATTCATATTTTTAAAATTAATTAAACTGACGACCCCTGCCTTCCCCTATATATACCCCGGATCCTGCCACATATCCGCTACAACCAAATATCATTTGTTCTCTTGAGAAATATAGGAGAGATCATGGAAGTCCCTGTGATAGATTTCAGTAAGTTCTGTGGTGAGCAGCGCGGCGAAGCCATGGCTTTGTTGCACGAAGCTTGTGAGAAACGAGGCTTCTTTGTGGTAAAGTTTACAACAACTCTATGAAAGATCTCCTGTTTTGCATCTTCTTTGTCAACATATACATGTAGCCTCAAAACATTGCTCGTATATCTATGCAGATTGAGAACCATGGCATTGACGCCGAGTTGATGGAGAAGGTGAAGCAGCTGGTGAATACATACTACGATGAGTACCTGAAAGAAAGCTTCTACCAGTCTGAGCTGGCCAAGAGCTTGGACAAGTCAGTCTCTCTCCCTGATACAGATTGGGAAACCACCTTCTTCATCTGGCATCGTCCAACCTCCAACATCAAGGAATCCCGAACGTCTCTGAGGAGCTCTGGTAAGTCTGGTCAACGTTCATCACTTGCATATATGGTATACACATGTCTCACACTCAAACACAAGCTGATCAGATGTAAATGCGATGGAATTGTGCAGCAAAGCAGTGGATGAGTACATAGCGCAGCTAATTAAGGTGGCGGAGGCATTATCTGAACTGATGAGCGAGAATCTGGGACTGGAGAAGGATCACATAAAGAAGGCATTCTCGGGAAGTAGTAAAGGTGCCGTAGTGGGGACAAAGGTGGCAATGTACCCGCAATGTCCAAAACCAGAAGCAGTGAGAGGACTGAGAGAGCACACAGATGCAGGAGGGATAATCCTGCTGCTGCAGGATGATCAGGTGCCGGGTCTTGAGTTCTTCAGAGATGGGAAATGGGTGGAGATTCCTCCGTCCAAGAACAATGCCATATTTGTGAACATTGGAGACCAGGTGGAAGTTTTGAGCAATGGGATTTACAAGAGTGTGCTGCACAGAGTCATGGCCGAGAAGAATGGAAGCAGACTGTCGATTGCCACCTTCTATAACCCTGCTGGGGAGGCCATTATATCTCCTGCTCCCAAGCTGCTATATCCAAGTGGCTACACTTTCGGAGACTATCTCAAGCTCTATGGAAGCACCAAGTTTGGTGAGAAGGCTCCCAGGTTCGAATCCATGAAGAATACACCCAACGGCCACTAAGACCTTCTGGCCTCAGAAAAGCAGTATTATACTATCATATTATATCTGTCAATTCAGTTTCACTAATCATATGTTTCATATTGCCACAAAAAACAGAAAAAGGAAAAATGTCTTGCAGGATCAGGACATGTTTTCTTTCTTTTCTGTTTCTTTCGTTTTGGCATGAATAACGAGAAATTTTATGTACTGTTACACATACATATATATCCCCACACACCCCCCCCCCAAAAAAAAAAATCTTTCTTCGTTGTTTGATTGAATGCGTGGTGCTAGTAAGATACCAGTAATATGGAGGGATAAGAAGTCAATTTCTTGAACTGCCTACTCGAATGATGTCATCAATCACAAAAGGGAAGATTTCGAGACTTGCGGCAACAAACAATTCTAAAAGTTTCCAGAACTAATAATCTAATCAGTAAAGACGACACTTCATATTTACGTGCAGCGCTGAATAAGCTACGAATAAAAATATCCACGCACTGAACTTTGGTCTTTTGAATGAAAAATATACCATCATTCTCATCAATAGCGTCGCCAGCCAACTACTTTTGTCTATTTCACATATCAGTTGTCCTAAACTTTACCATCTTTAAAAAAAAATTTTGGGACTGAACATCTTTAAATTATACAACTTGAAAAAAAAAAAAAAGAATCAATATAAGTCACTTTTTGCATGCTCTTAATTTTATTTGACCTAATCCAGTAATCCTTACCGGCCGTCTCCCGATCATCTATGTTAAGCAACTCGAAGCAGCTAACTAAATTCTCACTAGTGGCTACAAAAAAGTAAAAGAAAATATTTATAAAAAAAGAAAGAAAAATAAAATATTGTAAAATCTTTTGAATATTATGATGTAAAAATTATAAATATTAGTATATTCTGATTTTAATAGTATATTTAATATATTTCTATTTCATCTTTCAATTTATTGGAATATTTTGTATATTCTTCTAGAATAAAAACAAACTTGAATATAATAAATATTATTGATTAGTATATTATTATTGAAATTTTTTTCTTATATATTATTTAATTCCCGTCTAAATCTAACCTCTGTTTTGTGTTTTTGTTTTTTTTTTTTTGTCAATCCAATCCTAACACTTTTCCATAGGAGAGTATGTTTGATCCAACGACATCCTCTATTTGAAAGGTGGCGTATGAGTTACCATCCAGACCCCTGCAATGCGTCCAAAGAATTATTGCTGCAAATGCTTTCCTTAATCAATAGTCTCATATCCTTATTTGCTTAGAATATTCCCCATTCTCTGAGAATATTCCCCATTCATTATTACTATTGAGGGCTCATGCGGTGATTAGATCATTAGAAACGAAAAACAGATGTTTATGTGCTCAACTAACGAACCGAAATTACGCGTCATTCCCTTTCCCTACGTCTGAATCTTTTTCAGATTTCAGTTGCTTATCTGTGATCTCTTCTTTTAATTACTTTCATTATTTTCCAATTTTCACATTTGACCCACCTTTCAACGCTTCATCATCTCCATCTTCCACCCTTCTTCCACCTCCCCTCCGTTTCAACACTTCTGACCTCTCAATCTTGCATGTTAAGGTTTTTTGGGTTCTCTTTCGGCAGCCTGTGAGGAAGAAACTAAACATAGGGATACCCAAAACATTCTTTGGTCTTCTCTTTCCTTAGCTTTTTCAAATTACAGTCAGTTCCTGTCAAACAATAATCATGGGGGGGGGGGGGGACAACGCAGGCCTTTATGAATAATACTACTTTCCATCCTTAATATAAGAGTTTTTTTTACTTTCAATTTGATTCTAAGTATAAGACCCTAATCAACTTTTTCTTTCATATTATCCATTTTTTACAAAGTAGCCTTTGTAGTAATACACATGTTAAAGATTCCATCAAATGATAGTTCTAGCTAATATACATAATTAGTAATTAAGAAAAACAACTTATTTATTACAAATAACTACTTAATTTTTTTAATCTTTTTAAATTAGTTAACTAAATTTTATATTAAAAATCAAAGGTAGTGTAATTTAAAAGCCATTTTTGTTAAGGAGTGTTGCTTATTTGGCATCGACCTTTTTCCTTTTGGGGTGAGGAAAAGAGTTTTGGCATAGAACTCTGCCTGCTAGGCTGCCACTATTGAGCCCAATTCTAACTAATTGAACCTCCACAACAAATGGAACAGCCCATACTTGTAAAAAAAAAAAATCCAAAAGTGAGGTTCCCTTTATTTATTTGAAGGGTCCATATTCCATCAAATGATTATTAGCTCAATACAAGGCACACATTCAAGTTCGACGGTGTGCCTAAAGCGTGTTGTGTATGCAGGCCGTGTGATTAACTTCTTACAAAGATATAAGGAAAACAAGAATAGTAAAAATTAACAAAACAGTGAAGTGCACACAAGAAGGATTCAAAGACCCCATCTAGGAGACTAAAGCTGTTGGACGGGAGAGTCTGAAGTTTACACTGGCTAACTTGAAGCAAATGATCATCAGGCCTTCATTGGATGGAAGACGACAGTTGAGTGGTTGGCAATGTGCAAACTGAACTGTCCTCCTTTTTCAGAGACATCTATCTTTGTCCCTTGCGGAGATTCCATCTCAAAATTGGACACCAATTTTGCAACTACTAGGCCCAGTATTGGCAATGCCAGTATGATGCCAGGACAACTCCTCCTTCCCACCCCAAATGGTAAGTACCTGAAATCAACCTTCCCTGCAGCCACTGCATCAGTCCCACTTTCCTCTTCCATGAACCTCTCTGGCCTGAACTCCTCTGGCTTGTCCCACCATGCTGGGTTGTTTGCCAGCCACCAAGCATTCACCACCACTTCGACTCTTTTGGTATGTTATACCCTCCTAGTTTGCTTCTTCGAGGTTCATGTGTGGCACCAACAGAGGAATTGGGGTGTGCAGCCTTAGTGTCTCTTTCACCACTGCTTGTAAATATGGTAGTAATTGCAGGTTTGACTCTGTCACTGGCTCTCCTTTAAGAACTCTTGAGATCTCTTCACGTATCTTGCTTTGAACCCTTGGATGGTTCACCAGCTCTGCAATTGCCCACTCCATGGACCATAAGGTCGTCTCTATTGCTGCAACGTTGATGTTCTCCACAATGTATAGCACATTTTCTTCACTAATCTCTCCCTTCATCTGTGCATCTATGATGTGGTCTATTGCGCAGCTTATCTTGTGCTTTGCCCCATTGGCAGCCATTATTTTTCTGTCAAAGTGGATACAACAGATGCATTGCATATAATAAGAAATGACAAGGATAAATAATTCCATTGGTCACGTATGAATATTATTAGACCTGTTTGACATGACTATTTTGTCGAGCGTCTGTACTCCATAGACGTATATGATAATGAAAAATGTTATATTTCATATGTAACATAGTAAATTCCATGCGAGTTACCTTCTTTGCTGAACATAGTGATTGTTGAAAAATGCGAGCCTCCTGGTCTGCAAGTCCCTGCACTTATTGAGGTAGCCCTTCAAGAAAGGTCTGAGCAGAGGGATGAAGTCTCCATAATTATACTCAAAACTCTGGGCCAAACGGCTTCTTTCAGAGTTGAATCTGGTGGCCTCAATGAACAAGGGGTCCTCTTGAGACTCAAACTTGGCGTCAAACATCATCCTGTACATGATATTATACAGCATCAATTGCAGACGCTTTCTGATCACTATCCCTCGGCTTCTCACGGCCTCGTTCGTTTTGAGGTCCCTCACAACCAAGTCCATCTCTTGTTCCCACATGTCACTGTATTGGTGGACAACCTTGTTGGTGAAAAATGGGACTGTCATGACCCTACGCATTTTGCGCCAGTGATCGCCATACACGGTGAAGACCATGTCTTGGCCATTCCCCGTGAAGATATCGAACACGACGTTTCGAGGGCGAGAACCAAACTCAACACCTTGGGAGTGAAGGACGTGGGTGGCCAGCTCAGGATCAGAGACCACCACGAGGTTCTTGGAACCAAGTTTGAGAAGGAATACGGAGCCATAGGTCTGGGACATGGAAGCCAGAAGACGGTGGTTGAGGTCATTGCCAACTTGAAGCCAATTGCCAAAGACGGGGACAGAGAGAGGGCCCGGAGGGACATTGGAGGGCTGCCTTTTGGACTGCCTGAGGAACAGGACGAGAGGAAAGATGAAAGCAGCGAGAGAGAGGAAAGATGGAGAGAACTTAATGAGGATGGCGATGAGAGCCAGCGTGATGAGAGTGAAAGAGAATGACTTGTTGATGAGAAGATGACCCATGTTTTTGGAGGGAGGGAGGGAAACTAGGAAGGAGATGAAGAGAGATGGCGCTGAGTAACTGGTTATATATGAGGAGGGGAAGGGGGGTTTGGAGGCCCATGGTTTGAGAGGAATCCAGGGCTCTAATTCGAAATCAAGGTAGGAGAGATGGCAAGGGGGATTGGTTAGAGTAAAGGCTGGTGGAGTAGTCCAATGTTGAGCTCCTTGGTAGGTGAAGGCCAAATTGCACCATTTCGCCTGCCTGGTCAAGCCAACCCCGCTTTTATTATATTTGTAATTCTCACCAACTCATATAAACCCAATGATCTCATCTTATTCAGTCCACACACTCGGTCAGCCTTCTTAAAATCCCTACTCTTTGTTTTTTCCAAAAAAATTATAACCTATTGATATTAGACAGCTAATAAAAAGGTCAATCCTTACTTTGACGCAAATAATCTGTCCATGAGAAATCTCTCTCTACTCTCTCTCTTTCTGCATATACGCTAAAGCCTCCGCTCTTCTACACTATATATGGGTATATCTATTCTAGCTCCGATACTTAATATAAAGCTAATTAATTAATTTAAATAAATTAAAATAATTAGTTAAATTAGTTATTTGTAATAAACAGATATTTTTTTAAAAATACCCTAACTAATCAAATATTATTTGATGAAACATTTAATATGTGCAATTACTATAAGAATTATTTTAAAAAATAGACAAATCTGAAAAATAAAGTAAATTATGGTATTATATTTAGAATCAAATTAAAAATTAAATTAGTTTTTATATTAAAGATCGGAAGAAGTATTTTTTTAAAAATTTGTGCTTCTTTAGAATATTTTTAGGTTTATGACTTTATCCGCACAAGACTTGCGCGGGACGCCTCTAGCGAACTCATGAACCAATCATCAAATATAAATCATTCAACCAAAGATCGATATATAGTTCATTTTGAAAGCCTTTTTTTTTTTTTGACCAGCTATTTTGCAAGCCAATTAGCACACCCGCGCAGCAAGACAATTAGGAATAGTGGTGGCTTGATCAATATAAAATATATGAGACTAAAAAAAAGAAAAATTAATCATGAAGTGCTCATAGTTTATCATGTCATTTATACTCTAATTAATTACAATATAATAACTGTTTCTACCTACGTGCTTATATTCTCTTCGCATGTGTTTTTTTTCTTTTGCATTTTCTCTCCATATTATATGGGGACTACAAATGATTTGGCCCCAGAAAAGCATGTAGTAATTTCTGGGTCCCCTAAGCCCTCAGTGAAACGAGATGGTGGGCACAACACATTTTGAAAGAGCTGAGTTTAATGGCGTTATAATAAGGGGGAAAAGCCATGTAACTTTTCCGAGATATGTTCATAATTGTGATTGATAGTTGGAAATCTTAATACTTTTCACAAGCGTCTTTCTTCTTTTAAGCAAGGGCCTACATTAATTTGTTTTTGTTTTTCTTTTCTTTCCATACAAATCTTCATGTTCCCTTTCGTTTGCTCTCCCCTTGTGACTAGAGGTAATTCACTATGGTTTGTAGAAGAAAAACAGAGGAAAAGCGGGTCGGTAGTGTCTTAAGCTATAACATCAAGAAGTTGGATATAATAATATC
Organism: Neltuma alba; assembly: GCF_004799145.2. NCBI lineage: Eukaryota > Viridiplantae > Streptophyta > Magnoliopsida > Fabales > Fabaceae > Neltuma > Neltuma alba. The sequence continues at coordinate 83,868 of NW_021634096.1, read as the reverse complement.
AGTTGTAGCAAACAAATGAGCGAGTTTGAGGATTATGTCAATGGTTTGCTCAACAAGAATTACAGTTTCGCCAAAGATTTTCTTGAAGCACAACAATTACACGCGTTGGATGAATGGGTACAAGTTGCTTAATTTAGTGGTATTCCAGTTATTCAAAACTCGCTAGCTTCAACTTTTATCTTCCCCTCGTGTGATAAGTTGAGTTATTGACGCCAAAATTACCTTTAAAATTGCGTGTATATAACAAGTTGTTGTAGTAAATAATGAAGAAAACTAAAGCTCACAATAGATTCAACTCTTTTTTGTCCAAATGTGCTGCCTTATCACTTGCAACTAAACCTGAAGTGCCACTTGAAATTAAAAGGTGCAATTTTGCCAGTTTCATGGCGTTAGAGAGTTGTACATCTCTCCCTCCCTCTTCCTGCTTTCCTCTTGCTTACCAATTTTACATTTTGTGTGCCCGACTTTCCCATCTCATGAGAAAATGAGACTGGTGTGTTTCACGTCAATGTTCAGAATATAGACCGGTGAAAAAGTGAACAACATATTCCCAACCATGTGACAGAGTGGGAAAAAAAAGTAACCATATTCTTGTTTGTCAAGCCCATAATCATTTAAAAAGAAGAAAGAATTACAATGAGTTCCCAAATAAAGAAGATAATTAAAACACAAGTTTTAGGAGGTTGTCATTCTCACTATAAGACTTGTCATTATAAGCTGTTGAGATTGGTATTTAGATTTTTATAATTATTTCTTTTTTATAGACTTGATTGTAATTCCTCCTGAAAAGAACCTCCTTTGTGCTTCCCGAGATAAAATAAGTTTATCCAAACATTCTCTTAGCCTTGCCCATCGCCGTAACTTGCTCCCGAAACACTCTTTACTTCGACTCCCATCAAAGCTGCCTCCGCCTTCTTAACCGACTTGGCCTTCTTCGTATTGGGAATCACGGATAAATAGGACTCTGTCATCTCCACCCATTCAAATCACGCAAAGTCTCCAACTTCACTCTCAAGGGTCAGGTTAGACACGTCAGCAATTCCGTACAACATCCTGCCATGTCATCAGTTGGGAACTGACGGTCACACACACACAACTCAACGCCTCCTATTATCCATGACAAATTTGGTAATATCTTTCTTCTTCCTCACAGATTTCAGGTGGAGGGATTAAATTTCTTTTTCGCAAACTCAATTGGAGTAAAAACTGGGTATTGAAATAGAAACAGGATGAGTTACTGAAGATTCTATCCTATCGTCGTCTATATCCTTGCTCTATGCTTAATATCCTATCCTATTGTTACATCTTTTCCTTTCTGTGCCTTCCACGCAAGTGTATTTTGAGTGACTTTTTTTTTTGGGGAAAAAATGGTTTTTGGAGTAACAACATTCAGGATAAACAAAATATGGTCTATGTTTCAGTTTATGAGTGATGGGCTACGTGTTTTGCTGCAGACCGTACTGATGTCTGATTGTATGCTTTCGCGTTCAGATGGAGAAGGACGAAAGAAGCATTCCAATATGACTGTGGCTCAAAGGGAGCATCATTGATAGAGAATTGAGATTGGGAAAATCTGGAAAAACAAAAGATATTACGCCTTCTCACATCAGGTCTTCTTCAATCTTCCATCCTCATCAATCATCATCCTTCCATTTCAACATTCCATCCCTCTGCACCATCCATCCAAAGACTCTGTTTCGTTATTTTACTGGTGTCATTTCTACTCATCTTGCTATGAAAATTATCATCACTGATATTAGCAATTCGGGTTCCAGCTTAATTGTAATTTCTTCTGTATTCTTGGAAGGTATATCTACATTGTATTCAGTGTTCTTGTTCAACTTTTATTTGAGCCCCGTTCAGTTCGGCAAGGTGGTGGAAAAAATGAGAAAAAAAATTTATTGCACAAAGGACCAGACATACCATATTTATTTTGTCTCTGTTCATTATTCAGCAATGTGAGAATGAAGGGAAAATTGGTTTTAAAAAATCCCTATTTAAAAGTTTAATATAAGTGCAGCATATCTTCCGCTGTACGTAATATATCTTCCGCTGTATGTAAATGACTTCCGTATTAATGATTGTCACACATAATTGATGATATGTTGTACATAACAAAAGATATGTTATATTTATATATCATAATTGTAATCGTTTAAATTTAGATTTTTTTAGCGAATTAAATTTTCAAACTGAAATTTTTTACCAAATTTTCTAAACGCGAATGTTTTTTTAATTATTTTGTATTTAGGCGTGTATAGGTCAATTTATTTTCATGTAAAAGTCACCTTTTCATTCTACTATCTTCTGGATCCTTCTCCGTTCCGCGTATGAAACAAGTGACATGACCCATTCATTTGGCATGGATTAGGATGTACCGAATTTCGTGTCTCTGTTTCACAAGGTTTGATTGAGCAAGTTCTACACTGCAATTATTCAACAAGCAAACTCCATGATTGATGAACAACAGGTCATGAATAGTATTGTGTCTCATAAATTCATAATTTGTGGATATGTAAGAGTAGAATGTCCATTTGGCAAAATGGCACTGTTGCGTGTAGCATCATCCTATACGAAGTTATCAAGTTGATAAGATGTTACTACTTCTAGTTTTTAATATAAGAATTAGTTTGATTTTTAATTTAGTCTTAAATATAATACTACCTCTGGTTTTTAATATAAGAGCTCATTTAACTTTTATTTTGGTCCTAAATATAAGACCTTCATCTTCTTTGTCTTTCATATTTATCCATTTTTTCCTAAGGCAGTCCTTCTAATAATAGTAGTTCTATCTAATATACTTGATTGGCAAGGATATTTTAGAAAAGATAACACCTATTTATTACAAATAACTAATTTAGCTTACTTCTTTAATTTATTCAAATTAGTCAACAAACTCTTATATTTATGACCAAATGTAATACCACAATTAGGGGTGGAAACAGACCAGCGGCCTGTTAGAAGCCTATGGCTTGACCTGCATTTGACCTGGCCTAATCTGTTTCTAAAAAAAAACAGGCCTAGCCCTTTTTGAAAGCCCTTTTAGCTTAATAGATTAGGTTTAGGCTCTCTGAAAAGCCTATTAGGCCCAATTTACAATTATAATATATGAAAAACTTAATTAATGCTATTATTGTTAATATGCTCTTTTAATTTATTTTTTAATTTTAATACATAGTTAATGACTTAATATTTTTTTGGGTTTTGAAGTTTAATTGACAAGTGAAAATAACGATATAATTTAAAATAATAATATCAATAAATAATGTGATCTTTAAATTTTCATAATATAGATAAAATAGGAAAGAAAATTTTTATTCCAAGAGTGATAAATTAATTAACAGATATATATTATGGTAATCAAATTATGATACCCTCTTTATTCATTGTAAAATTAATCATTTTTTCTTCCTATTTATTTGTCTTGATTTTAATTTTAATTTTGTATTTAAACACAATCTTGTCCCAATTTTAATAGACAATTGCAACTAGCTTTCAATAATATCCTTGTTAATTGTAATTAAGATTTAAAATGTGACACTAATAATTAAATAAAAGGCAGGACTAAAAATATAAGTATTATGTAGGCTTCTTTTGTATCACCATGTAATTTGAATTTTTTTTTTCAAAAGACAAGTTTTTTAACAGGTTTTAGGCCAAGCCTTTATATAAGTCAGGTTCAGTCTAAAGAATAAGCCTGTAACAGGCCACAGGTCAGGCTCAGGCTGATATACTACAAAATAGGCCTGGCCTGTTAAGAGTAAGGCCTGCCTTGGCCTATTTTTACCTTTAACAACAATTTATTTTGTTTCTCATATTTATTCACTTTTTTCAAAATAGTCCTTGTAGTAGTTGCATATATTAAAAGTTCAATCAAATGATAGTTTTAACTAATACATGATTAATAAGGATATATTAGAGAATACAACACCTAATTATTACAAATGACTAACTCAACAATCTTTTTTAATCTACTCAAATTAGTCAATTAGTTTTTATATTAAAAATCAGGGAGTATAATATCACTGTTCCGGGAGGAGACAGTTATATTAGTTTGACGAAGGGCATCAAACGAATTTAGCCGCTTGAAGAAGTTCAGTAAATCGTGAAGTGCGTAGATTATATGTATTTTTGTTCCATAAGTTGCAGCAAGGAAATATTTGATTGGCCTTTATGATACTACTGTACGTACAAATGGGTAAAAATAAATGAGGGAAAATTTCTTTGAATTTCAAGCTATTCAACTAGGATATTAAAAGTGGGTCCAAAAAATCAAAATGGTCATGATAAAGAGAACATCAGAAGAGATAGGCGTTAAGTACATTTAATGAATAATGAAACAGATCCTGGACGGGAAAGGGAGGAGCCCGTAAATACGAGTAATAATACACAATAACAGTGTCATCCAGCGAGTCAAGATTCCGTTCACATCTCTCTATCTATTTCATCCACAGAACCACACGGAGTGAAACGCTCATCCCCACTGCATCTGCATATCACCCAAAGGGCTCCAAATCCAACTCAATTCGCCGCCTCCAAACTCCAAAACAAGTAAAATGGGAGTGAGCAACAACATCACCGCCGTCCTCAACTTCATCGCCTTCCTCGCCTCCATCCCCATCATCGCCGCCGGCATTTGGCTCGCCCAGAACCCCGACAACGAGTGCATCCGTAACTTCCGTTGGCCCCTCGTCATCCTCGGCATCCTCGTCCTCCTCGTTTCCCTCGCCGGCTTCGTCGGTGCCTACTGGAACAAGCAGGGCCTCCTCGCTCTATACCTATTCTCCATGGCCCTCCTCATCGTCATCCTCCTCATCCTCCTCATTTTCGCCTTCGTCGTCACTCGACCCGACGGCACCTACCACGTTCCCGGCAGAGCCTACGAAGAATCCAGGCTCGACGGCTTCTCCGCCTGGCTGAGGGACCATATCACCAGTTCTGGGAGTTGGGCCAAGATCAGATCTTGTTTGGCTGATTCGGATACATGCATTAAGCTCGCCCAGGAATATATCACTGCCGACCAGTTCTTCAATTCTCATCTCTCTCCTTTACAGGTCCGTACGCATCACAATTAACACTCGTCTCTTGTTCTCTTCTACTCTGTTTTCTTCTCTGAATCTCTGTGCTTGGCTTGACGAAAAGGAGAATTAGTGATGTCCTTTGCTCTCTCTCTCTCTCTCTCTCTCTCTCTGCTTTTTTTTTTTTTTGAAACGGTGATGCCTAGGAGTTTCTTCGTTGACTTTTCTGAACACTGCATCCTGTCAGGATCTGTTTGGTAGCATGAAGAATTTTAAAACAGGGCTCTACCTTAATCATGGCCGACATGAGCCCGATCTTTTGCACTGCAATATTATTTACTGGGATTTATGTGATGTATTTTGAATCTGGCATATGGCTCAGACAAAGAACATTAAGCAGTATAATGGAATTGGCAGGCAAGGATGTTTTTGTTTTTTTGGTAAAGGCAGGGAAGGATGTTGATCCGTAACAACAGAGCCCAGTGAGTGAGTGTCACTTGAGTTAGTGCCCGTGATGGGTTTCAGTGGGGCCTAGTTTTCTGTCTTAACTCAATCCACACCACACACCCAGAACTAGAGTGGGCTTAATTATTATTAGCGTTAAATGGAGAGCTTAGGACGCGGGACACGCTATAATGTGACCTTCCACTAGCAGAAGAAGATAATTTTCAAAAGATTATGATGGCTCAAATGGGAATCATGGGAAGACGACATTAATTAGGGACATCCCTTCCTCGGAACAGGATTCTAGCCAGAAAAGAAATCATGCAGATTTAAAATAGACACGCTAGCTGACAATAGGTTAAAGTGAATATTTTTGTCGTTATTATTGCAAATGATAAAAGAAAGCCGGCCAATTGTTAGTGCCAGCTAATTAAAGAGTGCTTGGTTGGTTGGTGATAATGCAGTCAGGGTGTTGCAAGCCTCCATCGGTATGTGGGTACAGCTACGTGAGCCCCATAATGTGGGTGAACCCGGCGAATCCCACGGCGGACCCGGACTGCTACATGTGGAGCAACGATCAGAACCAGCTGTGTTACAACTGCAACGCGTGCAAGGCAGGGCTGCTGGGCAACCTCCGGAAAGAGTGGAGGAAGGCGAACGTGATACTGATAGTGGCGGTGGTGGTGCTCATATTTGTGTACGTGATAGCCTGCAGCGCCTTCAAGAACGCCCAAACGGAGGAGCTCTTCGACCGCTACAAGCGGGGTTGGGTTTAACTGTCCCAAACACCCCCTCATGTACATCCTCACATGTTTTCTTTTCCATCCGCATGTCAATGTGTTCCCAATAACACTTGCTGTAGTTAAGTTTCCCACTTTACTACCAAGGTGTACTCTGTCGATTCCCGGCTCACAAATATTGTACCATTTATTGATTATTGATTTTTAATGCACACGAGCTCGCTTATGGCCAGGAATTACATCAGCTAAACAAAATGAATGAATGAAAGAAAGAAAGACATGTATGTAATGAACAGTAAGAGAGGGAGGTATGGAAAATAGTGGGATGGAGACAAAGGAGGAGATGATCAAGTAATTAATGGAGGGAGGGGCACATGGAAGGGGAGGCAGGTGGGGGAGCAACTGAGCACCGACCCCTATCAGATTGAAGCTATGCCTTTTATTTGATGTTTGTGCCTCCCTCACATCTTATCCAGTACAACTCTTCAACGTCCCATCACTTGCATTAGCCTCGTGTGAGGGGATTGCTTGCGCTGATCCATGTCTAATGGCACTTCCCACTCGCTTGATTTGCATCATCACATGTTACTGTGAACCAAAGACGATGAGTTCTCGCTTGAACGCTGTAAAATTCAAATTTTTAATTATCAATTATCTGTATTCCAAATGGATGGTATGGACTCATGTTAAGCAGTGTTATGATGTTGGGAGAATGGAGACGCGTGGGAATGTGTGGGAGAAGGATAAAAATAAAATAGGTGGCGGCTTTGGACTCAGAATCTCAAGCATCAACTTGAATGGAGCCATTTCCCTGCTTAATGGATTTACTCCTACAGGCCTCAAGCCCAACACCAAACTAACAACGCTGGGCCATGTAATTCCCGGGCCCAGCTGATCACTTCGCTTGAGTGGGACGGCGCCCCCGATTGGAATGGCGCCGCCTTACTAAACCCTAAAACCACAACCATTCGGATTTTGGGGAGTTGGCCATATCTGAAGGCCGCTGTCAGCGTGTGTAATGCCAGCTCTTCGCCTTTTGTTTGTGAAGTGACCTTTCCATTCCTTGCTGGGACCCCGCCCATCTTACGAACCCATCCCGCTCCGGTTCCAGCTTTGTCTGCACACCCCGATATTATACACCACCAAATACCCACTTATACACCCACAAATGGTTAGCTGTTAGCTGAGGTAATAAGTGATTAAGGAAGAGAATATAAATTCAAATTCTGAAAAATATATTTACTGAGAGAGTTTTAATCTTAAACACTCATGATCCGATCAGAATTATTCTCAAGTTTAGAATAACTTTAGAATGTCCTAAATTATACCCCCAAAAAAATATGTAGCCACTCATGCTCTTGACTTCAGCTCATAAAATCAAAAGCTCTATGATCAATTCAACACTACTCTCTCTGCCAAACACAACTTTCATTTATTTCCCTTCAATTCCGCAATGCACATGTTCATCTTCTCTTTTCTCCATTACGATTATTTTCTTTTCAGGTATCCATGTCTGAGATATTTATGCCAAACGACACTACTATATGATGATGAGCTTTCTAAAAATACTCCTATGGTCCTTAATATAAAATCTATTCAACTAATTTGATTAAATTAAAAAAGTTAAATAAGTTAGTTAGTTATAAAAAATAGAACATGCTTTTTTCTAAAACACCATAATCATATTCCTCAATATCCATTCTCTTACTTGATAATGGTTAGGAGAGTATCAATAAGAATAATTTAAAAAAAAATTAATAAATATAAAGAATAAATCTTATATTTAGAATCAAAATCAACTCAATAATTAAATCATATATAAACATGCTGTGGAGTATAACGTATGGAAAGCCGTTAAATGAATATGAACTAATATAGTACTGGTCCACTATTATTATATGAATATAAACAGATGCCCTTGGTTTTAGAGGAAGGAGTTGTAAATGAGGTTGTGGGACCAAATATGGAGTAATTTCGATTGATTAGGTAAGGAGGGGCCTACTCTGAATGAGATGGAGATGAGTGGACGAGGAAGTTTGAATTTTCAATTTAGATGACAAAATACGGAGAAAACTGACAATATATATGTTGATGTCATAGATTAGAATGAATGCATGTGCGTGCAAGCTTGAGGTCACTATTAAAAGTTGGATACTACTCGTATCAACTACAATCCATTTTTATGTGTCCCGTGGAAATGGAAAGCACCCCGCCACGTCATCTCAATTATTGGTAACAAATAGATCAGCCTTCTCTTATTGAAAACGCAAATAACTCTTCTAAGATTTTGAACCCAACACACACATGGATTCAACCAGACGCATGTATGTATATGATACCGTCACATATAATTGTCACACGCCTTTGTATTTCCAGCAACCATGTGATATCATTTTTTTTTTTTGGCCAACGATATCATTTAATTGTTTTGTTTAATACCACTTCCCTCCTATGACAATATGATATATGTACATTATTGCATGGTGACTGAACATGTTTAGTTAATTAGTCTTTTCGATAATATCACGTATAGTACTCTTTGTTGTGATATGATGAGTTTATATATATCTCTCTCTCTGTGCCCCACACCCACATATCTTTTTTGTCTGGTGCCGCTGAGACGCAAGTAATGCAGAAAGTGACCCTTGCGAGCTTACCAATCCATTATCGGATACGTATGTTATACTGGGGCTCCCAAGTATGTGTCCGTCTTTCACTGTTCCCATCCCACCCAAGCCTTGTCCTCTTCTATATGCCTCAAGACGTTAACACCACTGTATCATTAATAACGCACGTTAATCATCATGCAGCTAATTCTAAATATATGGTTTAGGGTTCGTTTTATCTCCAAATTAATTATTGATTAATCAATAAGATCTTTCGTCTGCAGATTGAAACGAGAGGGGGTCAGCGAGCGTATTTAAATCAATTCAATTTCCTTCCGCTTCCTCCTCGATTCATTTCTGCTCTCTCTGTTGACGACCCGTCCATATTCACGACTGCCACATCTGCCACGTCCGGTCAAAGTCATCCGCCAATGGATCCGCCCAGATTCCTCATCCAAGCACCGGAAGCCAGATCCTTGGCGGAATCCTCCGCCCTCCCTCTCCCCCACTTCCTCCTCTCCCTCGTCTCCTCCGCTCAGTCCCTCGCTCGCCACCCCATTTCCAACTTCCCCGTCGCCGCCGTCGGTCTCGGCCCTTCCGGCCGCATATTCATCGGCGTCAACCTCGAGTTCCCCGGTCTCCCCCTCCACCAGACCGTTCACGCCGAGCAATTCCTCCTCACGAACCTCTCCCTCAATGCGGAGCCCCGTCTCGACTGCTTCGTCGTTTCCGCAGCCCCGTGCGGCCATTGCCGCCAATTCCTCCAAGAAATTCGCGATGCCCCGAACATCAAGCTCCTCATCGCCTCCGATGAAACCCGAGATTTTACCCCTTTGTCGAAATTCCTATCCCACAGATTTGGACCCCACGACCTTCTCCCCGAGGACGCTCCTCTGCTTTTAGAACCGCGCCACAACGGGCTCTCCATCTCGGAGGAAAGCCATGACTTAGCGAATGGGTACATAGTGAATGAGGAACTGAAGATAGCGGCTTTAGAAGCTGCTAACAAGTCTCACGCACCGTACAGTGGGTGTCCCTCGGGGGCGGCTCTGATGGACGGCGGCGGCAAGATATACAAAGGGTCATACATGGAGTCGGCGGCTTTTAACCCGAGCATGGGGCCGGTGCAGGCGGCGTTGGTGGCGTTCGTGGCAGGTGGAGGAGGGAAATACGAGGAAATCGTGGCGGCGGTGTTGGTGGAGAAGGTGGGAGCGACGGTGAAGCAGGAGGGAACAGGGAGGCTGCTGATTCAGTCCATCGCGCCAAAGTGCCAGTTCAAGGTGCTGCTTTGCAGCAACACCCCAACCTGATTTTATTGTACTATTTATCCACCCTTAATTAAAAAAAAAAAATCATTGCACTATTTCAGTAGTTATTATGTTTATAATACAAATCCAATATTATACCTAAAAATTTAATTGTACTGGCACATGAAATGAATAAGAAGTTGGCCAAAATGGTAGTTTTAGATGTCAAAAGAATTAACTTATAATTAGCGTATAATTTTGAAACAAAAACAATACTCGGATTATATGCATAGTTTAATGCATGACGAGGCAAAATAAAACAAAATAGTGGCTTGATTGGAAGTAGAACAGAATGAGGACCTGGCCGGGGCCCCTCCGCTCTTGTGCAGTTTATAAGTTTTTTTTAACCGAATTAAGTGATTTAAGAAAATAATAAATATTTAAAAATTGAATTTTTCTATAGTATTCCTTATTTAATAAGGAGGAAACAAATAGAAAAATATTAGTAATAAGATAAAAATATAAAAGAGAATATAATATGAGAAAGAATGAGAAAAGAGAATATAAAATTAATTAGGACAAAATTGATAAAAAAACATTTAATATTCAGATATCACTAAAAAAGGGCTAAAACAATTTGAATATTTGGATATTATGTCATGTAACGGAGGATTATTTCATGAATGATGGGGAAGTGGAAGAAGATATAAAATTGAGACGGTTGGGATTAATGATTAGCTAGTTATGAGAATTAGAGGGTGTTTGGTAAAACCAAAACCACAGTTTCAAAATCACTTTTCCGCAAAACGAGGTAACCTCCTCCACATATTTACTTCGTAATCCGTAAAAGCACTTCTGAAACCATAGTTTAGCTTCTATCCAAACACGCTCTTAGTATGAAGGAGGAGGGAAATAGAGTTCAATTAGGTAGTGAAAGAAGAGGAAGCAGCGTGTCTCAGACGAATGCCTGCTTCATCTTCTTCATCCTCCTCTGTCTCTCTCAGAACAGCATGAACTAACACAATCAACACCCCGACGCCCACTCCCACTAATATGTTATCTGTCACGTTGCTCAGACATACCAATCCCACTGTCACAATTAGCAGCAACACCGCCACCAATCTCTCGTCAATCTCATACCCACAAGCCCTCGGGGGGTTATCTCGCACCAAATACAGCACCATCCATGCCGCCATCAATGCGCAGTATATGATGACGCAGAGGGGGTGCCACAGCAAAGTGAGCAACACCATGAACAATATCACCACCACGTAGTTCGTGCGGAAAACACGCGCATTCCTCTTCATTCTCTGGACGGAGTTGAAGAAGGAGAATGGCCGTGCGAGGCGAGAAGGATGCATCATGTCCTTCCATGGTTTTGCTGTGCCCACAATTGTTTGGAGCTGCTCTTTTGCCCGCTGCAGGAACTCTTTGTTTGACGACGACGCTTCTTCCGGCTCCTCTTCTGAGATCGTTCCGTATCCAGATGAGCTCATTTTGATTCCTCTTCAGAGCAATGACGTAAAGGGCGCCCTGATGGGATCTCGAGGTATGACGTGCTTGACATCTTCTGTTTCAAAACCCTAACATCTTCCTTCGGGTCATCCCATTCATAACTCCCTAACATGTCAATAAACCAACATGGGCGACTATTGCGGATCTCTTCACTTTTTCAGAGGCAGGGGATTGGAAGGGAGCATCTCCTAAATTTTAGAATTCAGAGTTGCACGAGGCATTGACTAGTAATCATGTGACTTCAGCAAAATTATAGTTTTCGCCCTCGATTTTAATCCGGCCTTTATTTTTTTGTCAATTTTGTAACTTCATCATTATAAGTGCCAAAAATTTATGATGCGATCTGAACCGGAGCCGGAAGAGTGAGAGGACAGGAGGACAACTTGATGATGTATCATCCATGGAGCACCGCTAAAAAGGGAATTATTCGCCTCACTCTTTTTCTATGAATCAAGATCAGACAAGAGCACAGTCAGCGATCACGATAGAATAGAATAGAATAAATCCTCACTTCATCTTAAATCAGCCAGAAAGTGCAAAATCACGGCGCTGCAGATCCCCTGTAATATAAAATATTGAAGGCAGCTTTCATTTCTGACGTTAAGTGTAAAGAAAAGCTGCGGATAAATACAATTTCGAAATCTTATAATTTCATACTTCAGAGCAGCTGTCATCTCTATAGGTCACAAATCAAGCCGTGTAAGCAAAAACAACGAAAAATAGAAGTTTTCTGATTGGTGTTCTGGTGAGCGGATAAAATACAACGCTGAAGATTGAGTCCAAAAGTCAAATCACCGATTCGTTAGGCAGAACAGGGCTGCATGAGCTGTGTCACGGCCTTACGGGTCCCAATAACATCCTCTGTTTCTTGATTCCGGAAGACACAAAAGTAACCAATTTCATTTCTACACGTCGCCAGGATTCATTCGCGTTTTGAAGCGTTCTTGCTTCACGGCACAGCTTAAAATCCTCCCACCTGGTTGGTTCTATAAATTTGAGATGTTTTAAGACTTGAACCTTTACATATTGGGATTGTCGCACGTGACTTTCCTGTCCCGGGCTTATTACCGTCTTTGCAGATGATGTTAGAGGTGTTAACTTCTCCCAGGGTTTGCTCTTATTAAAACTCTTCTTTTTAAACCTTTTGACATCCAAAACACCAAAAAATTAGTTTTCTTTCAATTACAAATATACTGGCGTTTTATGAAAAGGGGAAAAAGCTCTTCTCCGGATCTGAACAGATGATGACTTCCGCCTCATCATGGTGTTACTTTTCCACTGAGTTAAAACAGTCCGTTTGGTTCAATAAATAAGGAACTAGCCGCTGGGCCTTGTGCATACATTTATTATTTCATATGATCATTATATGTTATGTGAAATCAGAATAGAAAGAAAGGCTTTATAAATGAAGAAACTCAACTTCTCCTAATAAAGTCTTGTCAATGATAAAAAACGCTAGCTATAACAGCAAGTTTTCCTTTCTCCAGATCTCAAGTTTACATATAACGCCTCCTCTATGCTTCTTTTTTTTCCCCCTTCCCCTTTGGGATCAGTCCAAGGGTTCAAGTCTTAGGCGCGTTTTCTATAGAATATTAAACATGAAAATTGTGCAGCCAGGATTTACTAAATTTAGAAAACGGCAGTGATGTAAAGGTGAAGTTTTTAAACAGAAGATCATCTAACAGATAAGATTGATCGACGCTAAAAAAAAACCATTGGAAAAGTCAGGGCCCGGCAAAAACATAATATGCAATTTAACAAGGGCTTTGACAGAAGAAAAATCATATACAACGGAGGAGGAGAGAGTTTGACATCCAAGTGGTAATCTCATTCTGTCTCAATAAAATCAAAATTTTGGGTGAGCATATTACTTGCATAGTTACATACTCATAAGCATTGAAGATAGGCAAGCTTGGCGACTACTTGAGCAGCTCAGAACTGATGAAATTCTACGTACAAGACTCTTTCAGGGATCTCAAGCCCAGGAATACGATGTCTCTTCCCTTGGAAACGCCGCATCATGTTTATAATTCTGACCTCTGATTCTGAGCATCCATCCATCCAAGAAAACACTTAATCATGCATCTTGGCTTCTCAATCATATATTTTTGCTAACTTGTATATGTTTACGCACCAGGTAAAAGAACTGACTCTGCGAATGAGGCAGAACCATTAGTGGATGCACCCTTAATCTTGAGAATAGAAGTGATCAAATTATAAATCTCAACATTCTCAAACGATGGGATTTTCCTCCCTCTTGCAAATTGAGGACCATGCCCAATAAAAATGCTCCTCATTGAGAAAATTGAGTTGTCGTAGCCATGTGAACCACCACACTCTTTGCGCTTTGTTCTTGTCTGCTCAACCTTGAAACTTTCTTCAATCAAACCAATTATTGGTGGAATCCTATCGCTCGCCGCATAATGAAGCCGGCCAGGCAGGTCCTCCTTGAGATACACTTTCAAGTACTTCCCGTTTTCAACTTTCCCAGATTTCAATCCTTCATTCATCTTAGATACAACATCTGACGGGTCATTGCCAGGAGGTGGACGAATTGCGAGCAATGGAGTGTACGAATGGACCCAACTCTTCGGAATCTCAATCCAGGGAGCCAAATCATCTAAGAAAATTAGCTTCCTGTCACATGTACCAACCATCCCATGATCCCCCACCATAATAATATGAACATCTTCAAAAATACCCCTTTGTTCCAACCCTCTAATTAACCTCCCTATCATCCTATCGATCCCAGCAACAGCTTCAGTGATCTCTGGATCATCGGGACCAACCTTGTGACCCTGATGATCAGGGTCCTCAAAGTACAGCGTCATAAATGAAGGAATCTCAGCGCTAGGCAAATCAAAATACTTCAATATTGCATCCACTCTTTCCTCAAATGGAACAGAACCATTATAATGCCTGCAATATTTGGCAGGACAAGTCCAAGAACCTTTATTTACCTCAGCGCCAGGCCAGAAATATGTTGCAGCTTTTAACCCGTTGTTGACCACGGTCTCCCACAAGGGCTCGCCCAGCCACCACTTGGGTTCGTGGCTAGCCATGGTGAAAAGTTCACCAGTTTGAGGATCCAAAAAGTAGTTGTTGATGATGCCATGATAGGCAGGGTAGAGACCCGTCACGATGGAGTAGTGATTGGGGAAAGTTAGAGAGGGAAACACCGGGATCAAGCCGGTTTCGGCTTCAGTTCCGTTGGCAATCAGACGGTGAATATTGGGCGTAGAAGTCTTGAATTGGTAGCCGAATCGAAAACCATCGGAAGAAATCAAGAGAACCACGGAGTGATTGAGCTTCTGGAGGGGACGAGCTTTCGGGGAAGCAAAGGAAGAAGTGGAGTGGTTGGTGAAGGTTGAGGAGGAGGAAGCGGCGGAGAAGAAAAGGAAGGCGAAGGCGGCGGCGGCGGAGAAAGCAATGCAGGAAATGAGGGTGAGAGAGATGAAGATGACGGAATAGGAGAGTTTGTGAGAATTGAAGGCGGAGGAAGAAGAAGAATCGGTGTTGAAGGAGAGGAGAGCAGTGGAAGGAGGGGTTTCCTCTTCGGTAGGTAAAGGAACGGGCTTGGTAGAATTCAGGACGTCGGGCGAAAGATCAGAACCCATATTGGGAAGCGAGTCTGCAATGGTGCTGAAGAAGATGCCGTCTTGGCTCAGTGTTGTTGTCGATAGATGGGATGGGAGGAAAGTAAAGAGGCGGATGGAGTGAGACTGAAGGTTGGAGGGCGTCCGGGTAGGTGGAGGATCGCTATCAGAAGCAGAGCGCAGGGTGGGTGAACCGATGGAGGTTGAAGACAACGGTGCTTCAAAGGGATATCCCGACGAGGAGCCACCGCGTGTCGCATTACAATTGGACCGTCAAAGGGAAGCTGACCAATGGGATTAGAGCTTTGTCCCACATTCTTTTGGCCAAAAAAATTCCCCACCTATAATTTCAAGAGGGACTAATTTTTTTGGGTAAAAGTGTAATAAGATCGTATGCAAGAGAATTAAATAAAATTTTTTTTTTAAAATTATCAAATTATTCTAAAATTTTAAGGGATCTTATTACAAAAATTATTTGTTTAATTATCAAATTGTTCTTTTTTTTAAAATATATATTGACAACTAAAAGAGCAGTTACTAATAACCTAAGGTGTAATGATTAATAACTATTACGGTATAAATTGATAATTCATGCATTATATTTTTGTAATGAGATGAGAAAATATGTTATTAATACCTATCGCGATAGTTGTTAATCGTTACACTTTAAATTGTTAACCACTATTTGTTTAGTTGTTAATGCATATTTAAAAAAAAAAGAGTAATTTGTTAATTAAACAAATAAAATTTATTATAATGAGGTCCTTTAAAACTTCAAAATAATTTGATAATTTTAATAAATATTTTTGTATTTAATTTTCTTAGATAAGACTTTATTACAATTTTTCTATTTTTTTTAATCCGGCTAAGGTACGATCATAAAATATCTTCTTATTTTTTTAGATTAGTTGGCAAGAAAAATAATATTTATCAAATTAATTTTTTTTATAAAATTTTGACTTTAAAATATTTGTTCAGTAGCAACTTTACCCTTTTATTCTTAAAAATAATGCAATTTTAATCTCGCAATTAATTCCCTAAAAAATGAGGGTCAAATCTATAATTTATAAATTTAATTTAGGGCCGTTGTGCAACTATGAATAATCCTGGTTGTTTGTAACTTCAATTTACACATAGTAACAAATAATAAATAAAAAAATTGGTTGCTTATATTTTTAATATCTACGGAATAAAATAATTTTTAAATAAAACAAGTTAATTATTTTTTATTTAACATATAGAAGGTAAAAAAAATTAAACTAGGACAGCTGTAATTAATTTATAATTACTAATTTTAGTAAAATTATCTCCAAAAAAATATCAATTTACATATTTTTCTATATATATATATATATATATATATACAATTCCAGTGGAATGAAAAGGCACTTGTAATTAAAAAAAAAGAAGAAGAAGAAGAAGAAGAAGAAGAAAAAGAAAGAATTGAACTCTCCAAAATATCACTTCTCCCATTCCCCATTTCCTCTCCTACTGATCTCATGCCCCTTCCTTAAATCAAACAAAATATTAATTTTTCTTTGCATCGTAGGAAATGGGAAATGGTGTAAATTTTGTGGGACGTTTGTTTTGGAATAGTTTTCCTGATCTTAATTGCATGAATTATTAATGTAAGTCCTGATCTGAATTGCATGAATTATTAATGTAAGTTTGACAAAATGTGTATAACTGCTCCACATTTATATTTCTGCACAAGGTTGTCAAATCAAAAGCGGAGGTAGAATGATGAATTAGGTGAAAAGAGATGAAGAGGGCGGGGCTGCAATAACTGTGAAGTGTAATTCTGAACAAACAACGTGAATTATTGAGACAAAAGCTAAGACTAAATTGACTGATTTAATTTAATGAAGTTGCAGCAATGAAAGAGATGAAGAGATTAGACAAATAAAAGAAGAGATGAGGAGTATGAAGAATGAAGTGGAAGCGAGGAAGCTAGTTAGGGCCTGCGAAGAACTCTTCCGGCGAAGAGGGCTGCCTTCATGACACAGAGGATTACATGAACGACCTCCTCCACTTGGCACGTGTTTCCCTGGAAAGTCCCGCTTCTGCTTCCCCTCTTGCTGTATTTCTTCATACACTTTATCAACCTCTTGCTGCATTCTTGGCTCAAGTACCCTTCTGTGTGTGTGTGTGTGTATCATTTATTCCAAGTTAGTTAAATTCATCGTCCGTCGAATATCAAAGTGAGTGCTGCATTATATTCCTACCAAAATGAAAGTTAATAACTTAATAATTGTATTACTCTCTGTGTCCTACGCATTGGTCATGCTTCATACAACAAGCGTCCAGGCCGTCGCAGGGCCTTTCTCCGGGGCACCCGCTGTAGAGGAGGCCGCAGTACTTGCCATATCTCAGAAATGGAGCGACTTTGATTCCACATTATATTATATTCATCATCAACAATACCATCCATCCAATCCAATCCAAAACTGCACAACATATAATCATCGAAGGTCGCACCCACCTACCTGAACAGAAGCTTGACTCGCAACTTCTGCTGCAGTTTTTCTCCTGTATGCATAGACACAGAGAGAGAGAGAGAGAGAGAGAGAGTTGCACATGAGTTATTAGCAGATCGAACCGCGGGTGCGTGTTACAATAAATGGCTATATAATACCACTAAGAAACAAACAAACCAGGGAGACAGCAACTCCAGTGGCTTGAGCTCCTATGTTGAGGGCATGGATGCTATTGAGCAGGGCGACGCTGGCCAAGCATAACGCAACTCCATACCTGCTCCCTCCTACCATTCTTATACACACACTTCATTCATCTCCCTCGTCTTCAGGGCTTTGATTTTAAGCTTAGTTCTGGCAGGCTCTGATTCACAGGCTCATCAGTTCAAAAACAATGCGCCTCCCTTTTGTTTTCTAGCGTCTCGTGACTTTATTATATATCTTTCTTAATAAAGTTCTCTCGTGGAATAAAATGCTCATTCTCTCGTTATCATCCAATTGTATGTCTTTGTACAACACAGTAAAATTAAACATGTGTGCTGTGTGTCTCACGTCTAAAATATATCACCGTGATTAATTATTCAAAAGCGATAGCATCCCCGCAAAGTAACCTACCTGGAACCCGAGATTGTTGTAATCTACGTACTAGTGACCTTCCGGTCACAAAAACTGCCTAAAAACATCTTCAGAGTTTAGGAACTAAAAATGGCCAAGTGTGGGAATTAAACCCACAGATGTATAAATATCTGTTGAAACTTTTCATTCGAGCTGAGCATAATTATTGGGATAAATCACTAATTAATGACTTTTTCCATATGGCTAGTTTTTTTTTTTGGTTAAATTGGCCAGATTTATTTCTGTTTCTGGATAATTTTGATATTGACTCAATGGATCGGCCTTTATACTAGTTCATTCAAGGAAGTGTGATCTCTGCTCCAATTATTTATAGCTAGGTTAGCACTCACGAAATCTTATTATCTTAAATAATGTATACTGAGATCATCTAAAAATATTTCGGACCAAAAAAAAAAAGAAGAAGAAGAAAGAAAGATCATCTCAAAAAGATCAAAGACGCGAAAATCCATTTCATCCATTGAGCAAACTAATGTTAACATCGATACTATTTCTATAAAAAGTTTAGGATTCTTATGTATAAAAATTAGAATATTATAATTACAGGCCACTAGATTTTAAACTTACAAGTTAGGAGCTGGATGTCATCATTAAGAGTACTAGTACTTAAAACACATATTTAGATTGGTTTGTGATCATTCTTTGCACAAAAATTAATATTAACTGCGTTATTTGTGACCTGTAAATAATGAATTTCTATAAATTTTGTCCGCGTGACTGTGTTTGTATAAAATCACAACCTGGATGCCATCACAAAACTTGCTTAATTTAAAGGTGGTGATATATATATATATATATATATATATATAGCAGTTTGCTATGCGTAGGACAGACGCAATTTATAAGCGTGTCTTGCATGTTATACAAGGGCGTCTTATGGGTAATTCGTATATGAGAGGTGTGGCAAAGCTTAGCATCTCTCTGTATATTGTGTGAGTTTTGAATAACTAGGACAGAAGCCAAGCTTTGCCACCATTTATGTTGAATTTCTTGACCCTGCCAAACACCATGACGACTATAAGGATCAGCTTTCCTTTGTTACTCCATCTTCCTGCAAATCCAAACCACTTATCTCTACAGTTCCCGTCTGCTTTCAATCTCAATTTGCAGCTATATCCCATTGAGAACCCCACGTTGCCGTACGCGCTGCATATATTGTTAAATGTAATTTCTTTAGCATTCCGCTCCTTCATTTTATATATATATATATATATATATATATATATAAAATTAAGCTGATCAACCCGTTTACCTCATTACTTCAAGGGCGATGTTGAACACATTAAAGTTGAGGGGATCTTCTCTCAAGCTTCTGCTCTCCGTGATGCAAATCAGTATAATAAACATCACCAAATAAGATAGTTGAGAGGAAACAAGACACTCCCTTAGGCTTATTTTTTCTTTCTGTCTATCATTTTCGGGATCCCTCATGGGCAGAAATGTTGTGTATGGTGGCAGATACCTGCAGTAGTTATTTGTAAAGGAACAAATTTATGCAACTCAAATTCTGATATTCTTTCTTCAAATAGATTATCTTCTTTCATGTATATATCTGTACATCTATATATAGTCCACCATTCATATGTAATAATATTATTCCTCTTCAATTAATTGTGAGCCACACCAAACGACGTGGAACAAGAGAAAGGTCAATTATGAGCGCCGATATATATAACATAAAAAGAATGTTTTCACTGCCAAAATTCAACCAAAAAAAAAAGGATTACGAGTTTGGAGCTTCAATAGCACCACAAGAAGGAAAAATAACGCTAGTGGTGGCTAAAACTTGTATTGTGGACTTGTACTGTTTCAGAAGAAAGAAAAACCGTCCTAATAGGGAAATTTGAAGACCAAATATTGAGTTGGCTTACAATATGTTTCACTCTATCTCCATGGAAATAGGCAGAGAGAGTAAAGAAAAATACTTACATCATGACAACGAATAGCACCAGGGTAGCCGAAGAGAGCGTAGAAAGATCAAAAACAGATTCACCAGCATGTCTGACATTTGAAATCTGGAACAAAGACGAAATTAATTTCTGAATGGTATTTAGGCCCTCCATGTTCTCCGATTTCCACTCCATGTAGCAGAACAACACGAATTGCGTCAGATTCAGCCCCAAAACCGTAGCTGCGAGGCACAAGCAATGAACACGGGACAGCATGTGGTCATAGCCCAGCACCTCATAATTCCTCTGAATGTAAGAAAACTCTTCTCTATGTCACTCTCTCCAGAATCCAAATCACAAGCCTCAAGAATGGTGGGTATAAGGTGCTCCCGAGGAAAACAAACGGCAAAATAAGTAACAGCAAACCTGGGTTATGCCTGAACACAAACATGTTTTCGTTTGTCGGCACAAAGCCACAACTGGCAAAAGTGGACACTACGGTGAACACAGAGAATGTGTGTATGTTGATCCCTTTGTTTCTTAGCACCTTTCTTGCACTTGGGATGATACTTATGTAGGATAAGACCAAACCAGAACCAACCATGTGAAGTACCGCAAGGTAACCCAAGATCACGAACCCAAGACACTTTATAGAGTGATGCTTCAGCTTGTTCATCTTATCATTTTGAACAATATTAGCATCACCGTGATCACCAGAACTAACATCATTCTGCTTGTGCATAGAAACTAAACCAATCTCGATTTGATTGGCACTCGGAATTGGAGGGCGCTGCTTGAGGTGAAGAGGATTTGGTCCGTCCTTAAGGCTCTGTTTCCGAGAGAATGAAGGAAGAAAATAGAAGGCCGAGCATGGAGATGAAAACCTCACCGCCAAGGAACATGAGGAAGATGATGAGAATGAGCTGGGAATTGGAGAAAGCCTCCATTTCTACGACGGACAAGCTGGAGACGGTGGATGCAGATACAGAGGTAAAAAAGAGATCAAAGGCGTTGTGGGGAACAGGGATTCTGGGGTTTGAGATCTTCAGACCAAGGAAACCCAATAGAGACATGATTATGAAGTACAAGAGCTGGAGGAAAATGGGACTATGGTGAATGGAAAGAAGACGATGGAGGGACATAGTAGGAGTAATAGGAGCAACCAGAGGAGAGGATCGACGGTGCAAGTTTTTGAGAGGAGAGCAAGAAAGAAGATGCTTCATGTTTGTAAGAAATGGAAGAAGGTGGTGGGTGTGGTGCGTCAACAAGTGAGAAGGCAAGGGAAGGGAAGGGGTTAGCATTAAAAAGGCATAAGAAAGCACTGTGAAGGTGGGCTTGGCTGTGAGCGCATGTGAGGTCGAGGGACTGAAAGCGAGTGATGCATGGTGCAACGTAGGCCCAAGCCTCAAGTTAATTCCGGTACGTGGTTGTTTTAGCCCTTCCTTTTTAAATTTAATACCAATAATATAATGCCATCGACTATAATTTCCGAGGGTTGCTTTTACCAAAGATGCACTGTTGACTGTTGAGACGTAGCTGTGATGAGATGAAACGGTTCAAAAGGGGTAAGACCAATGATGTTATGATAGATGGGAAGAGAATGAAAATTTAAGCGCCCACGTGCAGTCTCTTTAGGTAGGATTCCGGGAAAAGCATCAGCTTTTGCTGTGATACAGAAGTTGGAGCGTTCACACAGCTTTTCTGAAACACAAGTTGGAGCCTTCACACTCTCGAGAATGCGAGAGGCGCATTCGTATATACACAACGATATCGCGAATTAGTGTTGTGTTACAGAACATCGTACTGAAAGCGTGAGAGACATCATAAAATATTAGAAATGGGCGTCGATATGAAGTGTGACCACATGTCAAAGATGTTGGAAGAATTAAAAAAATCTGTGGTGCGTACGGGCAATAGTGACGGACAGAGAGGGAGAGGGAGAATGGAGTCTCATTTGGGTCTCCAGAAAACATGAAGAATATACGTTCACTGTGACCCTTGTCACTCCTATTTTAATTCATCGATTCAGTCAGCAAATTGTTTCCCACCTCATCGTCCACGTCAATAACAAGTGGGGGCCGGGGAACAAAAAGAGCACAAAAATTGCAAATTTATTATTTGTCCAATCAAACATATTCTCTTTCTCTTTATGTGTGGTATCCTCTCTTAATCTGTGCGAGTATAAGATCTGTCTCCGTTCTTTGGCTTCCTTTTTCTTTGACTCTTGTAATTATAATTAAGACTAATTATAAGACCTGTTTGTGAATTATAAATGAGGTTTTATAATTAGGAGATGAAGTAGTATGGAAGCACTTCAGGCCATCTAACTATTTGTATCGGTAATCATTTATATATATATATATATTTCTGCATTAATGTTATGTTCATATATCCTCCCTATAACATTCGTCTAGCTATCTACACATGTACGTTTCATTTTCTTTCCATTATTGTGTCTTTTTATGGTCTTATTAGTTACTGCTATGTCTAATAAATCTGCCAATCTGCGCCAAGCTCTCTTCGTCCCGCTTTCTTAGGATCGTGTGTGATATATATTTGAAATACTAAAAGTGATATGATATTAAATGGGTAGCAAAGTATGGGAAGGAAATGCTAAGTCGGTGCAATCTGCCCCACTCACTCACAAATTTGTTGGTTGATAGTCCATTGTGATATGAGAGTTGGCACATTCCCCACTTATTCCCTCGTTTCTTTTATCATTATTTGGCCACATTTACCCCCACCTCTCCTTCCTCCCTTTTCTAGCTTCTTCTATTTCCCTACCTTGTTCTTTTGATCGACTCCCAAATAACTCCTCATCTTCCTCAATACATTCCCCTTTTTCTTTTAAAGACTATTTAGTTTACTTTCTTGTATTATTATACGAATTGCAAAGATCACATATCAGTGAAAAGTAATATTTAAAGATCACATAATTTGTCGTCAGAAACCAACAAGGTTGCTCCTTAACTGTAAGTGGTTGTTTTAATAAAGATAAACTTTAGAAATATTTAGTGGCTGTGTGCATTATAAAACTTTAATTGCCTTATGGGGAATGATATCTCTCTGTCTACCCATTTCTTTCTTTCTTTGTTTTTTAAACTTCTGCTTCCGTATGTTAAAGAGGAAGTAATCAAATAAAGGTAGGCTTGTAGTCAATCAGTAATCCTTATTTCACACGAGAAGATTTAAAAGTAACCCTGCCTAGATACTTATTCAGTCGTTAATATATGACCTAATTAACTAATTTGAGTAGATTAAATATACTAATTAAATTAGTTAATATGATACTCCTTTGGTTCTATTTATAGGACAGAGAGAGAATGTTTTTTTATCCTATTTATAAGCTACTTGATTAAATTTTTAGTATGAATGTATACTATTTTGTTCTTCATTTATTATAGTGTAGATAGTTATCTTTTTTGAAAGATATATATTAAATAGGGGTAAAGTTGAAAATTATAATATTTTAATGAAGAGTTAATGCATTTTAAGGTTTTTCTTGGTCTATATGAAATATGTTAGAAGTACCTTATAAATAGGATAAGAAGAGTATGCTTTTTCTAAGACGCCCTAATCATTTTTATTAATTTTTTCCATCATTCTCCTACTTAATTATTACTGAGAGAATATCAATAAAGTTAATTTAATCCTTTTTTGAGTCCAGACTCTTGTCTTCATAGGTATATGCTAAAACAAGGAAGAATTTTGAAATGAAAGATAATACTCATCCAGTCCTTAATATAAGACCCATTTAACTAATTTGATTAGATTAAGGAAATTAGATAAGTTAGTTAATTATAAGAAATGTGACATGTTTTTCTTAAAATACCATAATCATCTTTCTTAATACCCTTTTCTCCCTCTTCTACTTGATTATGGTTGAAAGAGTATCTATAGGGGTAATTTAGAGAAAATTGATAAATATGAGAAATGGGTCTTATATTTAGGACCAAAACCAACTTAAAAATTGAGTCATATATTAAGGATCGGAGGAGTATGTCATTATATATAGGATCATTAAGATACTGTTAAGTATGATTTGTTTTCGTGAAACTCAAAATAAGACAACAATAATTTTTACAAAGGAGTGTGTATATTTATGTAGTTTGCTTTTGTGTATATATTTTGTGTGATCAAAATTAAAGGCAAGTGAGTTTATTTGTTAATGGTAGACATTAGCCTTTCATGAACAATGAAAATAAAATAATATCTACAAGAATACAGTAACACAACTCTTAACTTTGTGATGTTTAATTTATGAACCTTGTCATCTTCTACAAAATCCCTTTGAGAGTCGTGCCAAATAATTCGTGAAAGTTGTCAATTTTGAAAATCTTCTCATCACATAATTGCAACAATAATAATTAAATAATGAAAGCATAATCGGGTATTATTACATATGCCCTGCATATAATTCCCTATTCCCATCTTGTGGTTTCTGTCTTTATCTGTGTAGTGGATGACCACTCTTACAAGCGGATCATCTCCACTTTACTACCTTTTTTTTGGAGGGATAAAGCACAACTATATAACTTTTTGCAAAAGTTATTAATCATGCAGTTGCAATAATATTTTCAAATTACATAAGTGGTATCTGTACAGTTGATTTTTATTGTAAAGCATTCGTAATTAATTAGTATTATGAAGCGTTGAGATGGTAGTCCCTAGCTAGACTTTGAAACCGTTAAGAATGCACTCCTTTTGTAACACTGTTATGTTATGATTCCTATATTGGGAAATCTCACAAGTATTGTGGAGTTTATAAGTTTAAGGGGCTCTCCCTCTCAATAGGCTAGTCTTTTGGGATAGGTTCTCCCTTTGGACTTATACTCATCACATTAGTGAAAGAGCTACCCGTGGAGTCTTCTAACTGGTAAGAAGGTCGAATGAAGTGTTGTAGAGTGAAGTTGTTGGGGATGTCGGCTCTCAAGAGAAGTGCTCTATTATGAGTCTCACATTAGGGAATTTTACAAGTATTGTGAGGTTTATAAGTTCAAGGACTCTTCCTCCCAACAGGCTAGTCTTTTGGGATGGACTCTCCTCTTAGGTTTATACTAATCACAAACACACACTGTCCCTCAACTCAGTTCTATTACATTTACATGAAACAAATGCCCCTGCCTATTTTTGTCTTGTTCAATTCCTTGTCTTTTCTTTCTGGTGTATCAACAAAAAAAAAAAAAAACAAAGCTTATGCCAGTTTGGGGCTAGCTACGTACGTACTGCAACAGAGGACTGGTCTTGGCACTTTGGACTCCCAACACTATTATTCACATTTTTTCAACTCCTATTAAACAATGAAAGGTTAATAACGCCTGCAAGGAACATTATTTGTAAATAACATGGAAGCGGGCTCATATACTGTTTCCCTTTTGGGCTTCAGCTAGCGTTCCTCATTCACTCATGGACCGATCAATCTTACTATTTCTGCACGCGCTCTCTCAACAATAATATAATGGAGCCACTAATGATTCCTTCAAAACAAAATGTGTATGAATTGAATGCGGGCGAGTGCACCATGAGACTTTATCGACCTGCTGATCATTCTTTAAGCTATGGGTCTTTATCGCATTACACCCAATGACATCTCTTGTTATTATTAAAACTATTATATTCCATAAATGAAAATATGGAGAGAAATGTTAGTATAAAAAGTTAGTTAATATTCCAAGATAAAGGCATTGATCTTGATATCATAAGATTAGATTCTCACCATCCAAAGAAGGTGGTAAAGTGCTTGTTGTTGATGCTGTTATTTGTTCGCATATCCGATCTCTATTGGCCAAAATATTTAATGAAGCTATATTAAATAATATTAAACTAGTATTTCCAATATCAATCGCAACCACTTGTCCATTATTCAAAAGATGATCAATAAGATATGAAATATTTCTTATTACAATTTATAAACATATCGCCTATCCACCTTATAAACAACACTCACAAACATATATAGTGGGTGAAATTCTCTCTTCTCTCTCGTATTTGTCGTGTTTAAAGCATATTGCTCTGAACCTGAATCCGGTATGTCTCTCTTTCTCCATTTTATTTTCTTGACATTGTTATTAAACGACAGGAATCTTTCCTGAGATAATCACAACTCTCACTCATCATAAGATTGGATTATTTAGCTTATCGGTTAAGAATGAAGTATGTAAAACTTCGGTCCATAACTCTGTAACTCAAAAAAGTTAGGAGAAAAATATGAGAATTGATTAGTCACATTATATATTTATAATGGATCCAATAACCTAAAATCCCAAATTTTTTATAGACATGTTATCTGTCTTGGGATCGTCGTCAAGTTTGCTTAAATTTCATGGTTTCATGGGTGCAACAGGGGATTTCAATTTGCTCATTTAATTTGTACCTTGCTGCTCAGTGGCATATTCAGCCTAGCGACCAATTAAAGCTCTGCACCCATGTAGAAAAGGATTTTGGTCAAAGCTTCATTTATAATTATTTATATGTAGGTGGAAGTAAAGGCAATTAATTAGGAGAGAAGCCAAGCTTTGCCGCCCCTCATGTTGAATTTCTTGACCCTTCCGAAGAACACGACGAGGATGAGGATCAACTTTCCTTTGTTTGTCCACTTTCCTGCAACTCCAACCCGCTCATCCCCACACTTCCATCTGCTTTCAACTGCCATTTGCAGCTATATCCCATTGAGAACCCCACATTTCCATTTGCACTACATTTTATTATTGTTCATCATGTATATTTCATTATTTAGTATTTCAACTTGCTTCATTTCATTTGTGTGTGTACACATATGCTGATCAAATTTCATCTTTTATGTATCAATTACTTGCCTGATGACTTCAAGAGTGATGCTAAACACATTAAAGTTGAGGGGATCTTCTCTCCAGCTTTTGCCCTCTATCATGCAAATCAGAATAATGAACATGCCCAAGTAAGTCAGCTGAGAGAACAAAAGACACTCCTTTAGACTCCTTTTGTCTCTCTTCTTATCATTCTCTTGCTTCCTCATGCTTATGGGCAAAAATGTTGTGTATGGTGGCAGGTACCTGTTGCTGAAAACACTAAACAGACAGACATTGAAGCTGCCAAAATGCTCGGCCCGAATAAATTCTTTTCTTTTCTTTGCTTTTTTCCGTTATTTTTAATCAATATATTGCCCGATCGAATAAATTCTCTTGATGATATATTCTGCTCCCCGTAAATATACCCATTTCCATATAGCAGGCCTGGCCAGATTGTATTCCCGGATCCAAAATAAGAAATCGTTCGTCTATGCCATTTGTCAACATGCATGCAGCCAGCAAGCGATCATTATTCTACCCCATGCCCTGCTCAACCATGCGAGATGAAATTAACTATGACTTACACTGCCAGGACCCAACCAACATTTGACATGCTTCTTGAGCCAATTCTGTTTAGGTTTTCCCTCGTATAATTTTAAGAGAGTATATGATAATGATTTGAAAATAAAACAGGTTACTCTAAGGTTATATATATAATAACATATGCCAGTGAGATGCACCATCCTCAGTTCACTGTCCCAAAACAAAGGGGTCAGTTTCTGATGACAATGTTGACTTGTGTTCCTCGTATGTATGAACTAATTGCATGAAGTAATAATATATACTCCCCCAAAGTTGAAGAAGCAGCTGCATGGGGCAGGTGGAGAATGGGTCGAAATGCAGTAGCAGATCTAAATGGCAAGCAAAAAAAATTGCTGGGTATAGCAATTCTGAGAGCAGATGCGCGGTTCAATATAAGCACAAGTTAATTGGCGCATTTGCTTTATTTACTGTTTCTTAACGTGCAAGTGGTTTTATTTTAAATGGAAATTCGATCGGTTTTATTCTAAGTGAATTATACATATTCTTTTAAATTTTGTGGATGTCCTTTTTTTCCCCCCTCCAAATACACTGCATCGCCCAAGCTTTACAAGATTAGGGCCGAATTCGATATAAGCTTCAGTCAGTCATTAGTATCATGATATTTATTTTTAATTGAATTTCTCATTAGTATAATCTATTGCTTTAAATACATTATCATATGGTGGTTAATTGAATAGAAAATTGTTTTTATATATCTAAAAAATGTTTCTAATGTGTGTGTATCTACGCATATTCCATATATACATATATAATGATAGACAGGTGTAATAAATAAGAAGTATTTGGGCGAATAAAATATATATGTAAAATAAAATGAAGGCATATGTTTAAATTACAGAAATACCAGTATAAAATATATGTATCAATATCACTATGTACCCTTCATTAAAAAAAAAAAAAAAAAAAGAGTATCACTATGTACCTATCGTGTTAGCTTGTATGGCAATGATTGGGCTGTGGGATTATAATCAACGAATATGGGTGGAAGGCGCGTGTAATAAAATAAATGCGCGTTTTGTTCTGTTTCTGTTTTTGGGTTGAAGTCTGATACTTTGATTGGCGTCTTGGCCATAGTGGCTTGCGCCTAGCCGACCATATGTACACATGTGATTAGTGTCACGTAAACGCAATATTGAATTTTAAATGGATGGATATGAAAGTGGTTTTATTTCCAGTGTGTTTTTTTATCTTTTGCGAATATGTCAAGTATATGATTGTAATTTTCTTTCTTTTTTTTTCAAAAAAAAGTAGATATTGCACTATTAGAATGTTTGCATTTACGTTGGCAAAACTTTTTAGTTTTTCATTTGTTTACAAAAATTTTAGGTGATTTGGGTTTCGATATGCCTCCAGATTCAAAGAGTGTTTACAGATATACTTATATATCACTTACCAACAACATCTTCATTTCGGAATCGGCAGCGGGATGTGAAAGGGGTGAAGTGCGTGTATGATGGTGGCCTGGGTATTTGAAAGATGCAGAGAACATGAACACGCTGGCATGGCAGCTTCTGGATTATATACTGTTTATATATGAACTTATCTCTCTCTTAAATACGTGCCCCTCTCACCCTTTGCTTCCTATGTTTCTTTTGGATGACTACCTAGAGATGCTGCCAATGGCATCTCCGTCATTTCAACTCTCTCTTTCCCTTTCGGGAAGTCAGGACACGTGTCTTCCTCCGTCACCATCCCCCATATCTGCGCTGCTTTTCCCTCCTCCTCTCCAAAGTCGTTACTTCTTCAACTAACTAAACGGCTCCCCCATTAGCACGCCATTCCCTTTTTAACATCATCTCAAATCCTTCTTTTTGAGGAAGGGGGGGGGGGGAAACAGTGTGCATATTAACAGTAACTAAGACACTTATTGTATTGAGACCACAAGGCTTTCAATTTTGGAGACGATTTTCGTCAAAATTATGATGAGGATATAAATTACAAATGCATAGCTTCCGAATTGCGATTACAAGCCTTGGTAAACTTGCCGAGCTTAAATATGTTCATGGATCCGTATTTACTACAAAAGAAAGGAAGGAAGGAAGTTGCATGCATGGGGGCCATCTAGGAGAGAAGCCAAGCCTTGCCGCCATTTATGTTGAACTTCTTGATCCTTCCCAGGATCATGATGACTATGAGGATCGACTTTCCTTTGTTAGTCCATCTTCCTGCAAATCCAACCCACTCGTCTCTGCAATTCGCATCGCGTCCTGTCTCAAACGCCGTTGGCAGCTGTATCCCATCGAGAACCCCACATTCCCATAGGCGCTTACCACCTCCAGGGTGATGCTCAACACATTGAAGTTGAGGGGATCTTCTCTCAGGCTTTGCCTGTCCGTGATGCATATCAGAATCACGAAGATAACCAGGTAACACAGCTGAGAGAACAGCAGACACTCCTTCAGACTTCTTTTCTCTTTCCTCACCTCGTTTTCACGGTCCCTCGCGCTGGGTAGAAACGTCGTGTATGGTGGCAGGTACCTGTTCTCCACATACAAAATGGCCCATATCTACGTTATGTCCCATCATATTTCTTCTCCGACTTCACTAACTTCTTTCTTACTGGTGTATATATTTGGCATGATTTTAGTCAACAAGCACCATAATTATAGTATTCGTTTTCTATGGACCAAAATTTTATTCTTCGATGCAAAACACCTTCAGTTAATCCTCTTTATGAGATTCTGCGTGGTAGCATAAAGAGTTTTAAAAAACAATTAAAAATCTATGGTGCTAAGTCCTACAGGAGCCATATGGTTACCATTATAACTTTATTTGATTTTTCAACCGAAAAGAAGGAACATTTGTAGGTTCTTTCGAGATTTGAAGGCAACTTGCGTAAAAGTTACACCAAACATCCTGGAACACAAAAACAGATGGATCAAATATGAGCGCCGATGAACATGCACAGAACAGGCTCCCAAAACCCAAATAAAAATCTTCAAACGTGGAAAATTCACTAGGAAACAAAGGGACTACTAGTTCAGAGCTTATAAAATTGTGACTAATTATGCGCCATTATACTTTATCTCCATGAAAGCAAGGAGGGCCAGGGGGAGAGGGAGAGATAGTAATGAGGTGCTTACATCATGACGACGAAGAGCACCAAAGTGGCCGAAGAGAGCGTAGAAAGATCGAAAACAGATTCACCGGCATGTCTGGCATTTGAAATTTGGAACAGCGATGAAATTAATTTCTGATAGCTATTTAGGCCCTCCATGCTGTCCGACTTCCACTCCATGCAGCAGAACAGCACCAACTGGGTCAGATTCAGCCCAAAAACAGTAGCCACAAGGCACACGCAATGTGCAAAAGACAGCATGTGGCCATAACCCATCTCCTCGTAATTGTTCTGAATATAAGAGAACTCTTCTCTTTTGGTAACTTTCTCCAGAGCCCAAACCACAAGCCTCAGGAATGGCGGGTATAAGGTGTTCCCGAGAAAAACAAATGGCAAAATGAGTAACAGCAGACCTGGGTTCTGCCTGAACACAATCATGTTCTCGTTTGTGGGGACAAAACCGCAACTGGCAAAAGTGGACACTATGGTGAACACAGAGAACATGTATATGTCGATCCCTTTGTTTCTTAGTACTTGTCCTGCACTTGGCATGATTCTCATGTAGGATGAGACCAAACCAGAACCCGCCACGTGAAGCACCATAAGGTAACCCAAGATCACAAAAGCAAGACATCTAATGGAATTTTGCCTCAGTCTGCCCATATTATCATTTTTAGCCACACTAGGATCACTGCAATCTACAGTACAGGCCTCATTCTGTTTTTGCATAGACACTAAACTAATCTCG
Organism: Neltuma alba; assembly: GCF_004799145.2. Lineage (NCBI taxonomy): Eukaryota > Viridiplantae > Streptophyta > Magnoliopsida > Fabales > Fabaceae > Neltuma > Neltuma alba. Next base: position 52,530 of record NW_021634096.1, on the reverse strand, counting down.
ATTTGATGGGCACTTGACATTGGAGGGTGCTGTTTGAGCGGAAGAGGGGTTTCTCTGTCTTTAAGGCTCTGTTTCTTGAAGAGAATGAGGGAAGAATATAGAAGGTCCAGCATAGAGGAGAAAACCTCACCGCCAAGGAACATGAGGAACAAGATGACAACGAGCTGGGAATCGGAGAAAGCCTCCATTTCCACCACGGTCATGCTGGAGACGGTGGATGCGGAAACAGAGGTAAAGAAGAGATCCAAGTCGCTGGGGGGAACAGGGATTCTGGGCTTGGAGACCTTGAGACCAAGGAAACCAAAAAGAGACAGGATTATGAAGTACAAGAGTTGGAAAGAAAAGGGGCTAACGTGGAAGGCTAGAAGACTATAGAGGGATTTACAGAAAGTGATGAGAGCGCGGAGATGAGCAAAGAGATGCAAGTTTTTGAGAGGAGAGCAAAGAAGATGATTCACTTTTTGAAGAAGTGGAAGAAGATGGCGGGTGTTACTAAAAGTAACAAGAGCAGCCAGATGAGATGATAGACGACGCATGTTTTTTAATGGAGACCAAGGGAGAAGATGATTCATGTTTCTGAAGAAGGTGGTGGGCGTGGAAGGCTAAGATAGAAGGGAATGGAACTGGGTTATTGATGGGGGGAGGCAGAGCAGTAGGAGGTTGCAGCGAAAGCGGGTGGATTGAGAAAGGGAATGAATAGGAGAATTGGGTGCGTATGATTGAGAATGCAACAGAAGGCAGAGTGGGGCATGGTTGGAAGCTTGACCTCTTCCCGGTTGCGTTCAGCTTTAAATTCGCATATTGATCACACCGTGCCCCATGGGATGTGGGGGGTGAAGTAACGATGGGACTGGAGCGTGAGGTATGTCTGATATTTGATGGAGTAGGACAACGGATTACAAATACATGTGGTTGTTATTAGAGGCGGCCAAATCCGCACCATCCACGAGGAAGCATCCTCTATCCTCATCTCATGGATGGGGCAGCCAGGGTTATTAAGCTCATCACTATGATCAGCTTAAGCTTTTCCTTTCACCCCCTGGGATTTCGTTTTCCTCTCAGGTTTTCATCCATCCCTTCCTGACTTAGCTTTGTGCCTGCTGACTTCTGCCTTCTTTCACGCGTTTTGTAATTCTCCGCCTCAACTTTCGCAAGAATATCGATCTCTTCCTTGACTTTGAGAGATCGAACAATTCCACAATTATATTTCCTCTGAATACAACTTCTTTCTACGGAATGATCTACCTATGTATGCTTTATTCCGTCATGTTGTTGAGCCCGAATCGGTGCCATGTCGCGTGCAGGTTTATTGTGACAATACAATTGAATTGGTTGGCATGGATGGCGAATATAATCATGCACTTTTTATATATGGTTCTCATTAGATGCACTCTTTGTTTTCTGTATTTACCATATTACGCTGGGTGATTATACGTATGTGTGTTCAGTGGTTGTTTAGGTTCGTCATTCTTTGCCATCTTCCACTGTTACTTTCCTCTATGTTGATGACATTATACTGATGCAATCCCAGTAAAGCATGATTTGTGTGATCCGTATGTATTGATCTATCTTTCTCTATTATGATTTGTTAATCAATCCTCCCAAAATCCCACTTCCTCATTTATCCCTCCACCTCAATCAATCGTCGTGTGTGTCCGTCTGTTCTACATCATTTGCTTTCTACTTTTGTCTTTTTCTATGTGGGATTGCTTATCCCGCTCCTATTTGGAGCACTAGCCAAGCCAGCAACCGACCGACGCTCTCACTGGTGTCTTGTGTTTTTGGTCACTAGCTAGCCAATATCAAAAACATTTGGAACTTATGAATCCTGTCTCCATCACGTATCCAGGCTAGTTACTTATTTCATTTCAAATCGTCATGGTCATTCCAATTTTAACATCTTCTTCTCCAACATAGATACATGCATATTGAATTTTAATTATGATTTAAAAATGCTCCATCATCATTATTGGCACAATCCCCCACTTCACACGTGCTTCTCTTTCCGCCTCTTGCCCTCTTCTGCCTTTTATTTCGCTATCATCCTCTGTATATAACCCTCCACGTCAAAAAGGTATACGATACGGTAACATACAATAGTAACGTAAATGAAGCGATTTTCTTACACTATTAGTAGATATTGATCAGAGGCATAATAGCTATAATTATCATAAATCTATAAATTAATCATTAAACGGTTAGATCGCGCGCACACATAGATGATCGATAACATTGCGCATGTGATGTTTCCACTTTCTACATCCGATTTTGTGGCTTTCTGTCTATTTTCATCTGCTCTGTGGACTGCCTCTGATAACGTGTTTGCCGTTTGGTATTCCTTCCATTCAACCTTTTTCCGTAAAATTTTATTGTTCTCATAAACGATATCCCTATTTAGTATTATCAAAAAATCTAAATTCAACTTGCGTTACGTTTAAATTAATTAAAGGAAAGTTTTCTAATATTATTTTTTTATTAACAATGTTTGAATTGTGATCTCGTCTAAAAAATTATATCGACCAATCAATTAATCTCTCATTATATTAAATTCCTAAGCCATATTTACACGCATATGTTTGAAATAACATTAATTATTTTAACCATTTTATGTATTCAAACATTAAAAAATTACAAACTACATAAGGTTACATAACTAAATTTTTTTTAAAAAAAATGATAAATGATAAAGTTTAAAATATGCTCATTAAAATTATTTTTTAACCTGCATGATTTTAAAGATAACTTTTGTTGCTAAAAAAGTTTACTTTAGTGGAAAGCATATAAGTTAACGGCCAACTAATAGTGAAGTAGATAGGTAGAAAATGAAATCTTAAAGATAGATAGAAGATATGTATTACTTTTCCGGTCCTAAATATAAGACCTCTTTCGTAGTGTAAAATTCTTGTCCTAAATACAAGACCCGTTTTGTAGTGTAATTTACACTATGAAAGGGGTCTTATATTTAATATCAGAGGAGTATATAAATTGTGATTTCATAAGGGGTTTATGGATTTTGAAAACAGAAGCCAAGGGATGTTTGTAGGTGTAAAGTAAGATAAAATAGAAAGAATGCCGATGCATTTTACTCTTATTATTCTTGATGATGAAGTTTTAGAGTATAGTTATATGCACAACAGCACAAGGGAAATCAGGATATTAATAAACCCCACGGGGTTAGGTCGACTGGCTGGGGTCGTCCTAGCTTAACCACGGATCTCGGGTTCGAGACGTGGGAACGCAGCACTCCAAGGGGTCAGGGGGCGCCGTCCGTATGGATCCTTGCAAGCCCCCGAATCCGGATTAGTCTGGGGACGTTGTCACGGCTGAAAGACGCCTATTTCCTTGGGACACCGGATGGAGTAATCCAAAAAAAAAATCAGGATATTAATAACAGAATGCTTCTTTTTTTTTTTTTTATCTGGCGTCCCCAAACAATTCATTTAATTCTGAATATGAAGCGATATATATAAAAACATATAAGAGGCAGAGTGATTAAGGCAGGCTTGTGCATTTGTTGAGTGATACAGACACCAATAGGAACCGCATTTTTGTAATAATTTGTGAATGTCTGTAGTGCCGAGTTCATGACGAGAATCGGAGAGGATGTGTTGGATGCGGCTGCAGGTACATAGAGACCAATATGTAGGCGAAGCTGCGTGGATTCCTCACGTACGTACCTGCCTCTCCACCGCCTCACTCCAGACTACGCCTGCCCTGCCCCCATCTCACCAGCCATTGCAAATTTGAAACTATTCTCATTTCGCCACACAAGCCCCAACAAATCCAAACGCTCACCCCAACTCCACACTAATGTCCCTTTACCTCCAATTCTTTGTGAATGAATCAACAGCATCCTCCTTCTGCCATGCATCTGCCCACTGCGGCCTTACTCATCACTCATTCCCTAATGCCCGAAACTCTCCAATTAGGCCCAAGACCACGAGAATCCAGTCGACCAACCCCAAAACAACAACCAACAGCCAACAACATATCCGTAACACGTTGGTGAAACACGATCAATCGCGGATATTGACTATATACCTGCACCTTTAATTTAAACCTCAAAATGTTACTAGTACTTTTTTCAAACGAACAAGAGACGTGATTCAGCAGCAAAATAGAAAGTGGGGTGATGACAGTCCATATACAGGAGTCCTAATGAGCACCGAATGGGAACCCACCAAATGGCGAAAGAATCCTCGTATGCCCCCGAAGATAGATTATTACGAGCTATACTTGGCATTCAAGTATCCACATCAAAGGAAACTTGCCTAAAACTACTTATAGGTGATAGGGGTCGAGTTATTAATGTGAGATGGATTCATAACCTTTACCACGCCACTCTGACAGAGGAGCCTACTTATCATTGATGCTATTCATTGTTCTTCCACTCCCATCTTTTTTTTCTTCTTTTTTTTTTTAAATGTTTACGGATTCTACCATTGTTATCATATGTTACTTTCTTTATTTTTCAATTATTCCATGTTTAAACCTCCAATTTGATTTCATTTTCCTACAATCTGTTTGTGGGTTTAGAGATGAAGAGAAGACTTAGTCCTAGACATGATCAGAATCAATTGGATGAGTGCAAGTTTATTCCATGAGGGGAATAATCCTCAACCCTAATGCTTTCATTAATTAGAAGAAGCTCCCCATTAGTACCTTGCTTTTTGCTCAAGGGAAATTGCAATACTATTCTTGCTTTATTGCAATACTGTTTAGTTTAATTGAAAGCGAAATGTACCTTCCCTCTTGAGTTCTTTTTTTGACCAGCCCTTCCTCAGTATTTCAGGTTCTTTCTTTATTGCTGCTAACGATTCCGTGCACTTGCCGGACGGATCAACTTTCGTAAAACTTCCTCTCATTACATTTTCTTTATACACAAAAAACATTTAAAATCACATTCCCTTTCATTTACTGCCGGTGCAACGCATGTGTTAATTTTTCTAAAATGTTCTCCTTAATTATTTATATTGAATCTTCTTTCAATTTAAATAAAATAATCAATACAAATAATTTTTTCAAAAAAAATATAAATTTAAAAAATAAATTGGATTGAAATCTTATTCTTAAGAGCAAAGTAAATTTTAATCCGTTCAGGGGGGAGTATATTTCAAAATAATAATAATAATAAGGGATAATTAATTTGTAAATCCTTATAGTTTCAACTAATTTTGAATTAGGTCCTTATAGTTTTTTTCTTTTTTATCATACCATTATACTTTCACCTATTTTTAATTAAGTCCTTATATTTATTTTTATTTTTATGAAGTTCTTATAAATTCACCTTATTTTTAATTAAATCCTTGAACTTTTTATTCTTTATTTTATAAATTCTAATAATACTATTCTATTAAACATAAAATAATATATATTATTTAATATTAGTTTATGAACTATAATATTCTAAAAATAATGAATTATTATAATAATTTTAACTTTTGCCAGCAAGAAAATATTAATTGCTCTAAAAAAATTAATTAATTATATTACTTATTTTTATTATATGCTTGTTAATTTAATTTCATTATCAATATTTTATATTTCAGTATTAATCTATTTAATTAAGTTTATATTTAATTAATAAATAAAGATTAAAACTATATAGACCTGATTAAAAATTTAGTGAAATTATAAGGATTTGATAAAAAGAAAAATAATTACAAGGACCTAATTAAAAACTGATAAAAGTATAAGGATTTGATAAAAAAAATTATAAAAACCTGATTCAAAATTAATTGAAACTATAAAACTTGCATATTAATTAATTCTAATAATAATAATAATAAGCTAGGGAGCGAAACCCAGTTGAGTTATTTTAGGCGAAGAGTCAGGGCCCTTACCTCTCGCCCTTAAAGTTGGTTTACCACTTGACTGACTCCATCTGCCTGGAAGCCAGCCCTGCCTCTGCCCTCTATTGCTCTGCAACTTCAATGGCGGGTGCGATGAAGAAGGGGGATAAGATTCGTCAGATTGTCCGACTCAAACAGATGTTGATGCGCTGGAGACGTCTCAACCTCGGACGCCGTACCCTCCTCTCCTCGGAATCTCACTCTTGTCCCCTTCGTCGCACTCCCTCTGGCTTTGTTGCCGTCTACATTGGACCCGAAAGCAAGCGTTTCGTCATCCCCACTCGCTTCCTCAACCTCCCCATCTTCCTTGCTCTCCTTAAGCGCGCCGAAGACGAGTTCGGATTTCAGAACCCTGGCGGTTTGGTTCTCCCCTGCGATGTCTCTTTCTTCACCCAAATCACCCATTACCTCCACGCTGACGAAGAGCGCTACGGAAAATTCTCTCTCGACGACTTTCTCAAGCTCGTTTCCGACGTCGCTTCTGATCTTGCAAGGAAAGTGCCCTTGCTTTCACTCCTCTCCTCCAGAAAGCCCGGGTTTGACTCCTGATTTCCGCTTGCTTTTTCTTCGCCGGCGATATGTAGCGTCCAGCACCAGGATTGTGCTTCTTTTTCTATTCCTTTTTGCTCTTATTCTCCCTGTAGCGTGGGTTTTTGGTTCTAATCATCCTCGAATCCATTCCATAATTTGAGTGAGTTGGATTCAGTGAGATGTTTTTGAGCTTATCTTTCGCCTCTGCAGATTCGGATAATCTGTATGTGGTAAGGTTATACCAAATCTACGTCTTGATGACCACGATCAAATTTTTGTGATCAATGCTTAATGACGTTTCTTGATTTTAGATCTGAGTTTTGGGCCAACCCTTGCGTTTTTGTATGTTATTACTTCTCCATCGTCTTCTGCAATTTTTGAACTATATTTTGCTATTATTATTTACACGTTTGAAATGACCCTTTTAATTGTAATTTATGAGGGAAGTTTTATATGGATTTACATAAATAATTTCAATAACAGCCTTATAATTATCCTCTTTTGACCAAAAAAATCATTTACTTAATTAAGCTGTGGCGTGATTTGCGTATTCTTTCTTTCCTTTTTAAATGGCATTTTTTGGCATTCAATTTATGCTTATGCCCTCTGGCAAACTTAACTAAGTAGTATATTCTTGATATTATCTAGAAAAACGTGTGATTTTTTAAATTTTATTCTTTAGTAAAATTCATGATCACAATAAAGTGTGGGTATAATTAAAAAGAAGCAGTATTTTCAAAATGTAATTACTAGATATTTAAAATTAGCTGGCAAATAATTTATATTTACAATTAAATGCGACTTTAAAATTTTCAGGAGTAGTACTATTGGCAATTCAAATTATTGTGTTTTCTCATCTGGGCCAATGTTATTAAAACATTCGCAGTTTAGCAGAATGGAGATCATTTTTTATGTCCGAACCCAATCAGAAAAGAAAAGAAAAGAAATTAGACCCCTGGTGCAATCTGAGTCCTCTGCATTCAGTTAAGGCTTCAAAAGATTTTGACCGATGTACAGGCGCCCGTTGAGTCAATTGATGTTTTCGATGCAAAGGGAATCTCGTGCTTCTGTTGTGCATTCCGAGGGCGGAATGGATGTTCCCCGTATTTCAGTTTTTATTATTTTTTCATTTCCACACATAAAATCCATACCCTTGTAATTCTTAATATAAAATCTACTTAATTAATTTGATTAGATTAAAAAATTTAGATAAATTAGTTGACTATAAAAAATATAACATATTTTTTCTAAAACACCATAATCATTTTTAATATCTTCTCTTCTTCTTCTACTTGATTATAGTTGAAAGAAATCTATATAGATAATTTTAAAAAAATTGATAAATTAGATTAAAATCAACTCAATAATTATATCCTATATAAATAATCGCATCCTTTTTTTATCCTGCCATATTCCGTAGAATGGAGTTTGCCTCCCATGTCTTGTTTATCGGCGAGTATTTTAAATTTGGGATATCTTTGGTACCAAGTTGGGGTAAATTGCGGTGGCAAACAAAAAATAATAATAAGTTAACGTAAATTGCACAAGCTATTTTTAATACATTTGAATATCTCCAATTTTTAATATAAGACTAATTTTAATACAACAACAACAAGCCTTATCCCACTAGGTGGGGTCAGCTACATTAGGGGTGGAAACAGACCAGGTGGCCTGTCAGGGGCCTATGGCCTGGCCTTCATTTGGCCTGGCCTGGCCTGGCCTATTTCGTTTCCCAAAAAAGACAGGCTCAGGCCTGTTTGAAGGCCTGTTTAGTTAAAGAGGCCAGGCTTAGGCTTTTTAAAAAGCCTGTTAAGCCTGTTAGGCCGGCCTGGGCCTGTTAGGAATTTATAATTATAATATATGAAAAAATTAATTAATACTATTATTGTTAATGTGCTATTTTAATTTATTTTTTAATTTTAATATATAGTTAATAGCTTAATCTTTTCTTAGATTTTGAAGTTTAGATGACAAGTGAAGATAAAAATATAATTTAAAATAATATATCAATAAATAATGTGATTTTTAAATCTTAAAAATATAAAGAAAATAGGAAAGAAATTTTTTTTCCAAGAATGATAAATTAACTAACTTATGTGTTATGTTAATTTAAGTATGATACCCTCTTTATTCATTATAAAATTAGTATTTTTTTCCTCTTCATTTATTTGTCTTAATTTTAATTTTTTGTGTCAAGATATAGAATATGGGCAACCGGAGACAAAAGATTTGATTCATGTCTCTGTAGCTGTATCTAGTGTGTCACGCTGGGAATTGATAAGCCACAGAATGGAGGACCAGCTCCTTAATCCGCATTACAACAAAAAAATTTTCTCCAGATCGATATATGATGCTAAAACCGAGAACGAGATAACGTAGTCTTATTCCAAATTTTAACATATAATTACAATTAGTTTTCACTAATATTCTTATAAATTATAATTAAGATTTAAAATAGTACTTATGATACTAAAATTTAAATAAAAGACAAGACTAAAAATTTAATTATTATATACGTTTTTTTTAATCTTAGCTTTTTTAAAAAAATAATAATTATAATTTTAGTTTTTTAAAAATACAGGCCTTTTAACAGGCTCAGGCTAAAAAATAAGCCTGTAACAGGCCACAGGCCAGTAGTACTGAGAAAACGGGTCGGCCCGGCCCTGCAGGGCCGGCCCGTGAGATGACGGGCTCGGGCTAGCCCGCGGGCTTTTGGCCTTTTTGACTAAAATGAAATTTTTTTTATTTTTTTGTATATTTTATCAAAATAATAAAAATGAAACAATAAAATTACTAATAAAAGGTATAAATATAAATAAAATTGAGTCACAAATATAAACATTATCATGTCTAAACATATATTACAGTGTAATAAAGTCTATTGAATAAACAAACTAAATAGAGGACAGACATAAACAACTAAATAAGCACTAAGTTCAGTAGATAATTACAATGCGGATGATCTAGTTTGATTATAAATAATTAACAAAAAAGTTTAACTAACAAACATAGTATACATGAAGAATAATCATTTGTCATATTGATAAAAAAGAAAAGAGTCCATCATCCTTAATTCTAAATTTGTTTCTACTATAAAAATGATATAGATCTTTATTTTAGTTTAAAGATTTTTTGATCAATTATATTCAAGTATAAAAAATATGGGAGAATGACAAATAAAGACTGTAAAAATTACACATACAGTATTTTAATAGGTTTTGACAACTTATTTAACAATATATTTTTGTGAATATACCTAGTTTTAAATTTTGTAATTTTTATATTTTTTGGTTTTTTTTGCACAACTATAGTGATTCTTTTTTTTTTTTGTGAATGCTATCTATGTGAGCTGCCAAGATAAGTAAAACTAAGAGTATGATATGTTTAAAATGTTAGGGTTTCTTTTTTAAGTTAAGAAAAAAAGACAGAAATTAAAAAAAATTTGGCGGGCCTAAACGGGCCGGCCCGTTTATTTTTCGGCCATACAGGACTGGCCCTTTTAAGCCCACTTCCCTTTCAAGGCTCCAAATACAAGCTCGGCCCTCGACTTAAACGGGTTTAAACGGGCTCGGCCCGTTTTCCCGGCTCTACAGGCAGGCTCAGGCCAATAGGCTCCAAAACAGGCCTGGCCTGGCCTGTTTCCACCCTTAAGCTACATGAATCACACGACGCTATCGTGCTCTGTCAACAACCCAATCCTTAGATATGTTGTTAACTAGGAGGTCTCGTTCAATGACCTTATTCAACGTTCTTCTCGGCCTTCCCCTGCCTTTTTTTATGGAACTCCATCTTGTTTGATCCACCCTCCTCACCGGGGCCTCCAAAGGCCTTCTCTGCACATGTCCAAACCATCTTAAACGATTTTCAACCATTTTCTCTTGGATAGGTGCCACACTAACTCTTGTCCTGATCTTTTCATTTTGAATCCTATCTTTTCTTGTATGACTACACATCTATCTCAACATCCTCATTTCTGCTACTCCGACTTTGTGCTCTTGTTTTCCCTTTATTGCCCAACATTCACTACCATACATCATAGCTGGTCTTATAGTAGTCCGATAAAATTTTCCTTTAAATTTCTCAAGTACCTTCTTATCGCAAATAACTCCGGTAGCTTTCCTCCACTTTAACCAGTCAGCTTGTATTCTATGAGAAATGTCTCCATCAATTTCCCCATCCTCCTGTATAATGGGTCCTAGGTATTTAAATTTTGATACTTGAGGAATAATTTGCTCTCCCATCCTCACCTCCAAATCCCCATTACCTTGCCTCCCTCCAAAATCATAATGCATATATTCTGTTTTGTTCCTGCTCAAACGGAAACCTTTCGACTCCAAAGTCCTTCTCCATGACTCCAACTAGTGTTATCTCTTCTTTTGATTCCGCCATAAGGACTATATCATCCGCGAAGAGCATGGACTTAAGGATTCTTTCTTGAATAGGTTCAGTTAGAACATCCAGAATAATGTTGAACAAGTACGGACTCAGAGAGGATCCTTGATGTAGGCCAATCTTAATAGGGAAGTCCTTTGTCTCCCCCCAGGCGTCCTTACACTGGTAGTTACCACCTCATACATATCTTGTATGGCTTTGATATAAGCAACCCGTACACCTTTCTTTTCTAAAGCCTCCCACAATACTTCTCTTGGCACACGATCATAAGCTTTTTTCAAATCAATAAAAACCATATGTAAATATCTTCTTTTACTTCTATATCTCTCCATTAACCCCTTAGTAAATAGATTGCTTCCGAAGTGGATCTCCCTGGCATAAATCCAAATTGGTTTTTCGAAATAGAAGTTTCCAACCTCAACCTATATTCCATCACTTTTTCCCACAACTTCATTGTATGACTCATAAGTTTTATCCCTCTGTAGCTTGCACAGTTTGAATGTCTCCTTTATTCTTGTAAATAAGAACTAAAATGCTTCTCCTCTAATCATCCGGCATATTTTTAGAGCGTAGAATTTCATTAAAAAGCTTGGTTAGCCACACCTCCCCCTCATCGCCCAAACATTTCCAAACTTCAATAGGGATACCATTAGGCCCAACGGCTTTTCCATTGTCCATTTTCTTGAGAGCCGCCTTAACCTCTCCGATACGTATCTTGCGGTAGAAAGCCAAATTCCGATCATCTTCGTTAATTAACAAGTCCTGCAAGTCCTGAGTCGTATAATTGCTTTCCTCATTAAACAACTTGTAAAAGTAAGCCTCCCATCTGTCCTTAATATCACCATCAGTAACCAACACTTTACCATCTTCATCCTTTATACACTTTACTTGGTCCAGATCTCTCTTTTTTCTCTCCTTTTGCTTCGCGATCTTGTAAATATTTCTTTCTCCCGTCTTTGTTCCTAACTCCTAATAAAACCCTTCATAAGCTTTAGTACGTGCTTCGCTCACTGCTCTCTTTGTCTCTTTTTTAGCCAACTGATACTTTTCCTGGTTCTCTACGCTATTGCACAAGTGTATGGCCTTAAAACAATCTCTTTTCTGTTTGACTTTCTCCTGCACACTCTTATTCCACCACCAAGTCTCCTTATCTCTTTGACCAAGACCTTTGGATTCTCCCAAAATTGCTTTAGCTACCAAATGAACCCTTGTAGCTATCTCTTTCCACATCATGTTTGCGTTTCCCTGTAACTCCCAAATTCCTTCCTTCAAAAGAGTCCTTTTGAATAACTCCGGCTTTTCCCCTTTTAACTGCCACCACTTAATCCTAGGTTTTGCCACTTGATGGTACTTTTCCCTGGTACTCTTAAAACGCACATCAAGGATAAGTACTCTATGTTGAGTAGTCACCCCGTCTCCTGGAATCACTTTGCAATTAATACACAATCTTCTATCTAGATTCTTAACCAAAAAGAAATCAATCTGTGATTTCGAGACACCACTTTTGTACGTGATTAAATGCTCCTCTCGCTTCTTAAAACAAGTGTTGACAATCTTAAGATCGTATGCAAGAGAAAAATCGAGAATAGATTGTCCTCCACTATTAAGCTCCCCAAAACCAAAACCACCATGGGCCCCGCTGAATTGTCCTGCTTCCTTATCAACATGTCCATTAAGGTCCCCATCGATAAAATTTTTTTCTTCAAGTGGTATGCTTTGAACCAAACCCTCCATATCTTCCCAAAATTTATCTTTAAGATGTATCTCTGCCCCAACCTGAGGTGCATAGGCACTAATGATATTGATAGTATCCTTCCCAACAATTACTCTTAACGATATTATTCTGTCCTCAAACCTTTTAACCTCTACCACATTCTTTTTCCGTGTCCCATCAACGATGATACCAACCCCATTCCTTACGCTCACCTTTCTGTGTACCAAAGTTTATACTCTCCAAGTTCCTTGGCAGCTTCTCCAGTCCATTTGGTTTTTTGGAGGCATAAGATATTAATCCTTCTGTCCCTCATAACTCCTGCTACTTCCATAGATTTCTCATTCAACGTCCCAATATTCTAAGTGCCAAATCTAATCTCAGTCTCATGAACTAACTTCTTTAGTCGCCTCCGTCCAAGAGAGTGCGATAGCCCTTGCTCATTTAACACTACATCCGGGCGACGATGCAGCAGCTCTAGCTCATTTCTCACTGTACTCGAGCCATACAACGCATCACTTCTGGGCAACGACCTAGCATTAGCATAATTACTTCGTTGATCCATGTTCATGAGATTCGACGGGTTTTTACGTTGGCTATTAAGGGCCTAACACAACCCTCCTCATTTATCCGGGCTTGGGATCGGCTATACAATATAGGCGGAGTTATAAGACTAAGTTGAATAGATTAAAAAAAATAGTTTAGTTAGTTATTTGTAATAAATAGATATTGTTTTTCTTAAAATATATTTGCTAATCATATATATTTGTCAGAATTACCATTTTGTGAAACATTTAACATGTGTAGCGATAATAGAGACTACCTGGGAAATAAATAAATACATATGAGAAATAAAATAAATTGAAATCTTATATTTAGAATCAAATTAAAAGTCAAACTATTTTTTATGTTATAAATGTATTTGTTATTTAGACTAACCTAAAAAGGACCTTATAAATAAAAACAAACCAATTGGAAAAAATGGACGTTATAATAAGAGACGGGGACTATTATCTAAACGGGGAGTCATTGCAGCCGAATGACCAGAATGGACGAACTGATTCTGGCAACACTGACAAGAGTTATTGCGGTAAAAACCACTCGACAACAGTGCGATCCTTTTCGTCACTGGGCTAGATCATATTATCACTTTTTTTTTTTTGATTTTGGTAAACTGAAAAGCCCGTATTTTAGAAATCATTTTATTACTTTGCGCCGGACAAACAATGGTCATGACTCATGCGATTGGGCGTTGGCCCGTTCTTGACCATGGACTCTAGTTCACGTTTATAATCATCACTCTTCCCTTCTTCATCGTCACCTCCTCATTCGTCCATTTGTCAAGCAACCTGCCATCAACTCCATTCTTGCCTTCATTGACTCAACTTCCTTCCTACCTTGCTTTGTTTTAACCCTCTTCTTGTCCTCTTTTTCTAAGGCTCAGTTTTTTTAAAATTACCCCCCTCCCAAAAAAAGGTATTTTAGTTGGCGAGTAAGGAAGATCTGGGGGAAAATCTTAAGGTAAATACGAGAATGAGCGAGATTTACTGGTCATTTTTTTTAAGTCTTATTTACTAAACTAAAAATGCATTATTTTCTCAGCTCCCCTCGACTTTCTCATCTAGAGTAGTTTTTTTCCCCTTTCAGATTTTAAACAAGCTGTCCCTAATAAATCTATTGAATTAGTTAGAAGCTTTTAAACATCAGGCGTGCACTTGAATTGGATTGCTTTCTCATCCAATTGATATCCAACAATTCAGATCAATTCTTAATGTTAGAAGAATTAACTCTCGTTAAGTTGGGTACGAAGAATTCGATTTCCTCGAGTAAAGTTGAATGTTCAAACTTTATGAACAGGGAAAAAATTACATTCTAAAGATTATTTCTAATTAGATAAAACAAGATTTGGTCCCCCAAAAAAAAAAATATAACGAGATTCGAAACTAATTCCATAGTACATAATAATATCATTGATTATATCAAACGAGCGACAAGGGAAAGGAGGAAGACGTACTCCAAAGGAAAAATGATGCTCTGAGATATTTTTAGGGGACATTTAGATAAAAATCAAACCATAATTTTAAAAGTGTTTTTACGGTTTATAAAATAAATATGTGGAGCAGTTTATCTCGTTTTACAAAAAAAATACTTCTGAGAATCACTTTTCAATGTTACCAAACACCTTTTTAACAAGAGACCCCAATAATATCATTGATTATATCAATTAAAAGCATAGGTCTTTTATTAATCTTAATGTTTGTTGTGAATCAACATTCCCGTGCTGAGCCAAAAACGTATATTAAAGACTTTTTAAAAATAGGATATGAAAGTTTGTGATGGCAAAAATAACAAAAAAGAAGAATGTTTTGTTTTGTTTTTAAAAAAAAATCAGTTCATATCTCAAAATATTAATTTTAAAAATAAAAATAATAATTTAAAAATCAAAGTCATTGATAGGTCTCATTTTCAAATAATTTTTACAGTAAATATGACTACGTCAAAGACCTATTTCCTCAGCTTTGGAATTTTTTTTTTTTTGAAAAAAAGGGGAAAGAAAATAAAAGAAAAGAAGAAAAAACTGCGGCGGCAGAAGTGGCGCGGGGGAGGATCTGCGGCTGCGCTCAGCGAGCCGAGGGGGATTCTTTTGGGCCAAAGAACAGTGGGGATTGGCATGGTAGATAGTAACAGCATCGGTCTGAGGATTAAGTCGAAACATCTATGATATATGCATCATGCTATCAGCTGACTAAAGTGGCATCTGCTCTCTCTCACAACCTCATTCTCTGGATATCCATCCCACTCCCACTCTCATCTTCCCATGAATCTCTGAGCTCTTCCAATCTCCATGGCTCTCCCTCACTCTGCTCTTTCCTTCCTCATCAATGCCTTCCCTCCCTACCTCTTCCCTCCCCATTCCCACTTTCCCTCCGCATTCCATTTCTCAATCCCCACCCGCCCCTGCTTTCCCTCCCGTCTTTCCCTCCCTGCTTCCGCCCCCAGGAGTTTCGTCGTCAATGCCACAGAGGCTGCTGCTGCTGATAAGCAGCCCCTCTCCAGTCGGTTCCACATATCCACAGGATACCCTTTGCCGTTTGGAGCCACTCTCCGTGACGGTGGTGTTAATTTTGCCATTTATTCTGGCAATGCAACCTCCGCCACTCTCTGTTTGATCACTCTCTCTGATTTGCACCATGTCTGTTCATCACTCCTCTCTACTCTTCTCCCCTCTATCCTTCTTACTATTTTCTTTTTATTTTCATTTTTTCAGCTTTCGTCTTCTCTGAAGAGAAAAACATATAGATATCGTGGCTAGGACCAATCTCTTGCTTCATTTAACTATTAACATATCACATTAGTATAGTAACTTCAGAGACGGCTGATTTCTATTAGAACGTACTTGTATTAATGGTTGAATGTATTTGTTACAGAATAGAGTAACGGAGCACATTCCTCTCGATCCGTTGATCAATAAGACTGGGGATGTCTGGCATGTATTTCTGAAAGGCGATTTCAAAGATATGCTATATGGCTACAAACTTGATGGAAGGTTTTTTCCTGAAGAAGGACACTACTACGATTCTTCTCGTATATTATTAGATCCTTATGCAAAAGTTAGTGGCCAGCACTCTTCTTCTAAGGCTATGTTTGTAATATAATAAGCAAGACTAATTTCAAATTTTTACGTCTTCTTTTTACTATTGTATCGCTGTATGCTCTAATATAACTCTCACTTGTCTAGGCAGTTATAAGCAGAGGAGAGTTTGGTGCTTTAGGGCCTGACGGTAACTGCTGGCCTCAGATGGCTGGCATGATTCCTTCTTCTTCTGATGAGGTACTTTATTCTTTTTTTTTTTTTTGGGGGGGGGGGGGGAAGACTTCGGTGCATATCTGTGTGTTTGTATGTATGTCAGACTATTTTTCCTTTAACTTTTTGAATGCTACATTTTAACTTCAAATTGTTTCATGTGATCTCAATGAGTAAATTTCCAACTTTCCCTGATCAAGGGTTCATTTAGTCTACTGCAAATAGAATGGAGTAATGGTTTTTATTATTTTGTGAAATGTGCAGTTTGATTGGGAAGGAGACTTACCTCTGAAATATCCACAAAAGGATCTTATTATATATGAAATGCATGTGCGGGGTTTTACAAAGCATGAGTCAAGCAGAACTGAATTCCCCGGTACATACCTTGGTGTAGTGGAGAAACTTGACCACCTAAAGGTGAGTTTCTTATAAAGTCAAGTATGAATGTTTGATATTCCCTTCATCTCTTGTTATAAGATCCAATTTTTTTTGAATTGGTTTGTCCCTTTTTATAAGATCCCTTTTGGGTTTGTCTAAACAATAAATAGATTTTTATCCGCTTTATCTTTAATTACTATACTCTCTCTCATTATCTTTTTCCCATACATTCTCTCCTCTTCCCCCCCCTCACTCACATCTACCCACTTATAAATAAGGGCATATTTGGAGAAAAAGTATATTTCCAATGTATTTATTAGTTTTAACTAATTTTAACAATTTTCTTAAACCACGTAATATAGTTAAATGGATCTTATAATAAGGGATAGAGGGAGTACATATTAGATGTCTCTCTCTCTCTGTTTTTTTTTTAAGTGTCTCCATTTCATGGATGCAAACCTCTGGAAGGTATAAGATGGAACTTTTAAATGGTACTGTCAACTTGTAGCCCTCTTTATTTTTCGGTAAACTTGTAGCCCTTTTAAAGGTTAAAGTTCAGCTCCCCTTTTGAATTATCGAGAATGTGTGATATCAACTTTTAAAGGGGTTTCTGAGCTTTGCATTGAGTACAGAGATTAGGGTCATATGAAGTTATGGTTGCTGAGTTTTGTTCATCTGTCTTTGCATATGAACACTTTTGATGTGATTTAAGGAACACCAAAGATGTTCCTTTTCCACAATACAAGGTGATGAAAGTTGTTATGTAGATGAGCATGCATTATCCTAGCATAATTTTCATCACCATCCAAACGGAAAAATTCTTTCCAAAATTTTTTACAGAAAATAGGATTACGATAAGTAACAATAGACTTGGGAAAACCATGCACCTTGACCGCTTTATCCATAAAAATATGAGCAACATCCACTGCTTTGAAAGGATGCTTAAGAGCGATAAAATGAGCAGCTTTGGATAATCTTTCTATTACCACTACCATAGTTGTTTATGCATGCTTATCTATATAGATAATTACAATAAAGCCCATATGTCAACCCATTGCACCCGTGATATTTCCTTTCCACTTCACACAAACGGTTAATTTATTATTCATGATGTTAGTTTTCAATTGCTATAAATCCTTTTGCAGGAACTTGGGGTCAATTGTATAGAATTAATGCCATGTCATGAATTCAATGAGTTGGAATACTTCAACTACAACTCTTCACTTGGGGATTACAAGTAAGAGAATTCTTGAAACAATTGCATTTAATCATAATATCCTACTTTTTCTTGAGCATCCTGCTGATGAGCTAAATCCTAACTTGATGCTTGCTGTAGAAATTGTTACAATCTTTCTCACTGGCTTCTGTTCTGAATAAGTCGAAGTGTCAATTGTAGGTGCTGGCCAAACCATTGGCTTTTACTAAAAGTCTTTGAGCTAGCTTTTTTCTTCATTTTCGAACGTGCGATTTCATCCTGCATAGTAATATGTTAGAAGTTTCTTTCAATAATGCAGCATAATTTGATGAATTCGTGGTCTCTTACAAATACCACCACATCAGCTCTATAATTCTTGTTTTGTTTTCCTGTAATGATATAATCAACTGATGGTGATATGCTGTGTTTTTCTTCTTTTAGGGTGAACTTTTGGGGCTATTCAACTGTCAATTACTTTTCACCAATGATTAGATATTCATCCACTGGTATAAACAATTGTGGCCGGGATGGGGTCAATGAAGTTAAGTTCCTTATCAAAGAGGCACATAAACGAGGAATGGAGGTGACCATGGATTACCTGATTTTGTTTCTTTTGTATTTGTAGTTTTTCTCTCTGAATTTAATTATGTTTTCACTTTTCATTGCTAACTTTGCAACCAGGTTGTAATGGATGTTGTGTTCAATCACACAGCTGAAGGAAACGAGAAGGGTCCCATAATTTCTTTCCGAGGAATTGACAATAGTATTTATTACATGCTTGCCCCCAAGGTATACCTAACAATACTTTCACACTTGAATTATTTGATTGTTGGAAGTTTTTGAAGTTCTGGAGGGGTTCAAAAGAAGACTTTCGACAGTATGTGTAATCCATCCATTATTACATCAATTTAACTGATTACAAAGCCCATGAGAGCTGAAGATCTCTACTTTGTCCATTTTCTTGGTCGTTCATTCTACTTCTAAGTTTGCGATGGACATTCTGTTTTTCCATAAATTATACTGAACGTTTTTCTTTATGAAGAAAGTAGAGGATTTTATTCCATATCGAATTCAATACAGAAGCTGGAAATACATCAAGCAGGGTAGCCACAACTGAATGTTGGCTCCTCTCTCTAAATTCTCTATCTAATCTTTCTAACTTATTTGAATAGATTCTGCAACCTAAAACTAATGGAATGATAAAAACTGAATAATAATAAAATAATGAGAAAATGATAAACAGATAGGAATAAGAATGTAAATGGTCCAGTAGCCTGTTGGCCTCGTATGGGCCTTTACAGTCGCCAATACTTCAATATTTTTGCTGAATCATAAAATTTTACTCCGTTTTGGACATGAACAATGCATATGCTTGGGTTTTTTTCTGCAGTCAAGGAGAGGAATTTAATCTTATACATATATCTTGATAATTCGTCTTACAAAGAACTTTTGAGATTTTTCAGGGAAAGAAAAGATATGAATGCTTAAGGTAAACTAAATTCGTTTTACAAAAAAACACATAAAGCATAAAGGGCACTACTTTAAGCTAAATTCAAAAGTGACATGAAACAACCAGCAGTTGGAGAGTGCTGCCAAAATCCAGTAGCTAGAAGCAAATCTTAGTTCTCTTTCCAGTCCGGCAATGGCTCAGGTGCATATTATGTTTCATTCATTGAACTGAAAAATATAAAGCCGAAGGTGCTCTTCTCCTTTAAGTAGACAGGGAAATTCTGATGGTCAATTGTCCCCTCTTCTGTTACATATATTGTAATAATTCCAAAAACGTGTTTGCTTCCCCATTTTTCAGCCTATACTTCATCTTTCCCATTGTATCCAATGCAGCAGCTTCTCTTCTTTAGTGCCTTTGTTTCCAGGGATATATATATATATATATATATATATGACTGCACAATAAATTATAAAAGAAAACAATTAAAGTAGATAGATTACTACATAGGTTTCATTTTACCACTGAATTTTGTCTGGCCAGGCAAAGTTTATTGCTTGGTCTTAGTAAGCACTAGCACATTTAATCTATGCTTCTTCCTTGGTTTTAACTTTTGAGTTTCCTAGATGATGGTCATATATGTTTTCACTTCATATTGTTCAATGCTTTTGGCACATGATATTTAGAATAATACTCGTTTTCTACAGGGGCAGTTCTATAATTATTCAGGTTGCGGGAACACATTCAATTGCAACCATCCTTTTGTGCGGCAATTTATAGTGGACTGCTTAAGGTATGCTTATTATGATTATCAGTGGTTTGATTTTATGAAGTCAGTTTCTCTCTATATTTTACCATTTTTAAACTTCTTTTAGCATGAATATCCTGTTTCATTTTTGTTCGGAAAACTTCATCCTATTTGGCTATTAAAAGATTGTTGACTTTTATTTCTAGGGAATGGGAATCTATAGTGACTGGTTAAGGCATACATGCATATTTTTATCATAAATGTCAGATTTAGTGGTGTGTGAAAAGAAACCCATCACAAAAGATATTCATCGACATCCCCTAGATTGTTGATGATTTCATACGGACATGATTGGCACATCAATTTATGGAACGGGAACAGAGAACCCAGCAGCTAAAAATTGAAACACTTTTTTCATTCAAATTCCATATCAAAGCTTACTACCCTAAGAAAGACAAAATGCTTTGTGTCCCCCTAATTCAGCCAAGAGGGGCTACCTAAATGTGACTTTCAATTATGTAATTAATGAAGTTGTTAATAAGCCCTAAATATGATACAATTTATTAGAAATTAAAAGGTACTGTGACAAACTCCAAAATGTGCTAATTCTAGTTTGAGGATTAATTATTCAAACAAGGAATTTTACGGAAGCAAGGTTTTGAATAGTTTCAATTCAAGTTCCATTCATTTTCTAAAACGCACTATCTTAAGACAAGCTAAGAGAGATTCTTTATGCTCTGATATTTGCAGTCTAAGCACTCTTGGGCTTGCTCTAATGTTCACTTTGATTCTGTTATGACCCAAGACTGGAAAACACTAATCCTTGAATATATTAGGGAAGATTAGACTCAAAAAGTAAAAGCAAGGGATACAATTCAATACGTTCAAGATAAACACTACTCTGTTACACAACAAACACACTAACGGAACTGATACAAGAGTGATACAGATTACAACACAACAGATGACCACTAACAACAGATACAAATCACATACAGACACAACTCTCACAAACAGGTTTGCCAAACTTCCAAGAGGTTTGCACTCCTCCCCCAAGGGCCAAGCCACAATTCAGATTCTTCTCTGCCCTCCCCTTGAACCAGTGTGAATATCTAAAGGCCCAAAAAGTGACTCTCACAGGCTATCTCATAGACTTCGACTACAGAACTCTACAGTTACCCTACCTCTCTTTCTTTCTCCAAAATGGCAGGAAGCTTAGTCAAAGTTCTGAACATCAAAAAGTATATTTCCCTTTTCCGTGTTTATTCCTAAGTTTCCAAAAGTAATCCTAACAGATTCCCGACTGATATTCAAGAAAAACAAGGAGCCAAGGAGTTCAGTATTGGATTAAAAATTGTCTTTATTGTGAGGAAAAAATAAAAAGCAAAAATGTCTGTTGATTCTGACAGGCGAGGGTCCTCTGCACAAGGAAATTGTAGGAAGGAAAATAGTGACTAAAAGAAACTGGAATAACAAGTCTCTTTCCAAACAAAGGATAACATGCATAACCAACACAACTAATATCCTGTCCAGGGTTATCTTTTTTCTGAATCAGTAGTGTTAACTCCTGTTTTCACATGCATCCTTTATATTTATTATGTTAAATAATCTTCCATTGATTTGCGTTCTGATCAAATATCTTTGAGTTGTTATTCCTTGGGGTTACAGGTTGTTATCATATTGTTTGAGGATCTCACCTTTTTTTTTCCCGGTTTTTGCAACAGATATTGGGTAACAGAAATGCATGTGGATGGTTTTCGCTTTGATCTTGCTTCAATTTTGACCAGATGTAGCAGGTTATATCATATAGTGCACTATTACTCAGATATTACTGGGGAGAGTGATGTTCTTATTTTCCTCTCTCTGTTTGTCATCAGTTTGTGGGATGGAGTTAATGTTTTTGGTGCTTCGATAGACGCTGACTCAATGACAACAGGAACCCCACTTAGCAGCCCCCCATTGATTGACCTGATAAGCAACGATCCAATACTTTGCAAAGTGAAGGTTTTCTTAATTATTTTATCATTGCAAGGCTTGATTTATATTCATTCAAGGACGAATTCTCTACCATGATGAGGATCGGCTATCATTTTCTAGTAATTTACATGTCATTGAAGAAATTCAAGGAATTGGTGAATCGTTTTTAAATTGATATCTTTTTTTTTTTTTTTTTTTGGGGTGGGGGTGGGGAGAGGAAGAGGAATCTTGATAGGAAATATAACTTGTTAGGCTTGTGGTTTGCCTATTTATACAATGCCACTTATACAACCTGTAGAGCAGCATAATAGCAGTGCATGTCATAAAGAATACAGTTAGCCTATTTAGTTCTAGTATATTTAAATTCAATATTTGAAGTTTATGATATTCATGAAGTTAAGTGGTTATCAACAAAAAGGGACCAAGTAGTCTAATTTCTTTAGCTAGACAAGGCTAATTAAATATTTCAAGATGATTTAAAGAAGGTAAACAAAATTATTTCAGGGATAGAGGCTTTAATTGCAATAGACACTCGTTAGCTCATCACCTTTTGAAGTTGGAGGAGTTACAATTAGGAGACGCAATGTATCCTTGCCATGCCCAGATTGAATACCTTGGCAAATGCCCAGGGAACCATGATCTGCACTAATATATGATTTTATTATTTTTGTTTTATTAAAATGTTTTGATTTGTCAGTTATATCATTATCATTTATATAGATTAGTTTTTTCGCTGATTTATACCAACTAGCTTATATGTACACACTAAATATTGTCAAGCAAAGAAACTGAGTGTCTTAATTTCATCTTGGTAGCTTATAGCCGAAGCCTGGGATACTGGTGGCCTGTACCAAGTTGGCACATTCCCTCACTGGGGTATTTGGTCAGAATGGAATGGGAAGGTAACCTATTGACCATGCCTAAAATGTCACTAAACTTTTGGGAGCCCTCCTGCTGTCTTGTCAATGCATGTTGTTTCCTCTTTTCCTATACCATTATACCATGGGAGTAGTGCTCTCATCAATGGATATGATTGCAATCATCTTGACCATATGCAAGTCAAAATGCTAGAGTTTAACCAATTTCTGCGGGCTTCTTACCTCAATCGAAAGTGGTTATATGCGTTTAGATAATCCTCTAACTAGGGTCTTCTCTAGCAATATCAGTATTTCTCTTTGCTGTTACATAACTTGCCAAACTTCTAAAGCAAGTCATGATCTACAATATTAACATTGACATACATTTGTCATGATGAGTGAGGACCATTTATATGAAGATATTTTGTCATATGCAGTACAGGGACACGGTGCGTCAATTTATCAAAGGTACTGATGGCTTTGCTGGAGCATTTGCAGAATGCCTTTGTGGGAGTCCTAATTTATATCAGGTTTTTCTGTTGTCTCTTGTGACTTTATTAGTTCCTTTTGTGCAACAACCCCCTCTTTATTACATAGGTCCTCTTCTTTTAATTTTTTGTTAAATGGCATAAAAACACCTAAGCTAGCTGTAGGTCAATGATTTCTCATATTATTTGATTTTGGTTGTTGTTGTTATCCAGGTGACCTTAATGTTAATGCAGTTGTCTATTTCATGATGTATGCTTTCATATGGTTAATGTTAACTGTATTTTGACGCAGGGAGGTGGGAGAAAACCATGGAACAGTATCAACTTTATATGTGCTCATGATGGGTTCACTTTGGCTGACTTAGTGACCTATAACAACAAGCATAACTTGGCCAATGGAGAAAACAACAACGATGGCGAAAATCATAACAACAGCTGGAATTGTGGGCAGGTAAATGTTAAGAGACATTCTCTGGTTTGCATTTAAACAAACCCTGTAGCGTTTCTGCTTTCCTCTCATGCTTGGTGGCACTTCGTTGTTTCACTGACCTGAATATTTTTAAATTTTGATCCTAATTTTACTATCTGAAGCAATGTTTATTTTATGTTGTTATTTATTTTTTGAATGAAACAACACTATTTATGTTATTGATCATACTTAATAGATACTTGCATATTGCAATCAGTAATTCTAAATTTTTGGTTGTGCTCAATTTTTTCTGATATGGACATTCATTACAATCTGTCAAATTTTTTTTTTTTTCATATTATTTTTCCCCCACTCCTTCAAGCCTATATACAATTCGATTCAGGGCTTTTGACCATGACAATGAAGTGTTCTGCCTTCTGATTCATCATTATGCTTTTGTATATATAATTCAATGTTTACTAATTAAGTGGCATTATGTACGTAACATAGAAAATCAGTCTTTCTGATTGTCTTCCGTGCATTAGTTTAATATTTATACATTTACCATTTCCTGCCTGATCTCTTCACAAAGTTTACTCTATCTGTTGAATCTGGCCAGTTTTGAATTAGTTTTAGTTAAGCTGATACGCATAGATTTAAAGAATTTCTTAATCCTGAAATGGTATTCTTGTTTTATCAATACATATCATGTTAAACATGACATAATGTAACTGTGTATACAATGCATGCATCTTCAAGGACGTATCTTCTCATTTAGCTTTTTAGCAGAATGAACTGTGTGCGGACAGCTGCCCTTTGGTGCTCAGCACACAGCCCTTAAGGTGGAACTCCTTATATAATATGCAAAGAGGGTGTACTGCTGGTTTACATTGTTAGGCTTCATAGTGTTGTTTTTGGTTACTTGTTTCTGTCAAAAGTTTATTTTTGTATTTTCTGATTTTCTGATTTTTTTTTTTACTAGATACATGTTAATTCTTCTCCTCCTAATAAAAATTCTTCTTTTATTTTTCATTTTTTAAATGTAGGAGGGAGAATTTGCCAATGCTTCAGTGAAGAAATTAAGAAAGAGACAAATGCGCAATTTCTTCCTTTCTCTCATGGTTTCCCAGGTCAGGCTACTTTAAACAACTCGTGGTGCACCTGTAGCTCCTTGCGGACCATAAACACTTACATTTTAACTTACCTTATTATGATTTTGGTATTTCAGGTTGGAGTTTTATTTGATGGAAGTTAATTTTGCTGGTCACTCCTGTCATAATGCATAGCTGTAGAAACTGATCTGTGAAACTAATGTGAATGGATCATTGGTGGACTTCGTCAACTTCCTTGTGTAGATTATACCAACAAAAAAGAAGTAAATACAGAGAAACTGGGAGTCTAATTGAACCAAGGGTATTTAATTGTTCTACTGAAATGGAAAGGGCAAGAGTGACAGGCCCCATCACCTATAGGCCAAGGCTAGTCTTATGGGTTGTGTGAGGTGTGAGGAGACTATAATGTCTTCAACCCCTTTAAAAGCATTTTGATTTGACCTCAAGGTAGGAATGCAGATAACTGCTGTCGAAGTTCTAACTGTATTCAGCAAACTATACCATAGTATAGAGCGTCTTATGTGGGTCAATAAGCACCTTCCATTCCAAAATCGTTAGGGCTTCTTAAGGAAATGACTATTGGGATATGGTGCTGAAATAGAAGCTTCAGCACTTTATTTATTTATTTATTTTGGATACAAGGGCAAGGAACAAGCTTGAAAAATTAACACCTGGAAATCAAACGTGCTACTAATCAAACAAGATAAAACCGAGTTATCCTATGTCCAGGGAGGTTCCTGCAGAAGAGTCAGCTCCCATCTTGAATAGTGGGCTTCCTTGGAAAATCTGCACTTTATTTTGAACCTCCTCATTTAGATTCAACTGTGATATATTCAGCTAAGAACCTCCACATTTGTGATTATCTGTATATTTTTATTTTCTGTTGCACGAGTCTGCATCTGAGCTACCCATGATTTCCCTGAACCTGAAGATGGAACACCAATACGATCCAAATTATATCTATTTTAATCCTTACATTGGGTCTACAATTTTTGTTAAACCTGCTAACCTATCACTGCTTGCCTTTTAACATGGGAGGGCCAACATTTTTATGCTTCTGGATCAGGATTACTATTTACTAACATTGAACAAAAATTTGACAGGGAGTTCCGATGATTTATATGGGCGATGAATATGGACACACAAAAGGGGGCAACAACAATACATATTGTCATGATAACTATGTGATTCTCTGTCCACTAGAAAACTGCAAATTTTGCCATACTTTATTTCTATAGGTTTATTTTCAATTTTTTGGCAGCTTAATTACTTCCGATGGGATAAAAAGGAAGAATCCTCATCAGACTTCTTCAGATTCTGCCAACTTATGACTAAGTTTCGCAAGTAAGGATCTTTTACTTTCATTTCGGACTCTTTTATCTTATGTTCTGACTTTGTGATCCTTCAGGGAATGTGAGTCATTGGGCTTAGAAGACTTCGCTACATCAGAGAGGCTGCAATGGCACGGTCATGTTCCTGGAATGCCTGACTGGTCTGAAACTAGCCGCTTTGTGGCTTTTACCATGGTATGATCCTGTTTTTGCTCATATCCCTTGTAGTTGACAAATCTTTTGCTTCATTATTGCATTGTACTTCTCAAAATAAAAAACTTGAATAAACAGCTTGAGTGAAAATTTTTCTCCCTCCTTCGTGAGGGTCCATCCCTTGGGTTTCCCTTGTGTGGCATTCATCTCTCTCTGTTCATGAGAGTTGTGATCCCACTGCCTCTCTCCAGCATCTGCTGAGAGAGAGGATGTTTGGTTTTGTATGTGTGTTATGGGGGTAGTCGATGTGGGTGTCTCTCTGAAGCCAACAGGTTTAATCGTTGATGTTCAGAAGTCTTTAGAGGCGTGGAGCGAAGAAAAGATGGCAAGATGAACAGCTTCTGCTAGGCGATTGAGGATTAGCAACAAGCATCTGGATTGAAAGGATTCTGCTAGGGCCATTGATGAGCAAGAGGTAGGGGATATGCGATTTTGGCTAATGGAGGAAGGAGTTCGTCAATTTGCCTTTCTCTAGTTCTGTGAAGCTTGACAGATCTGAATCAAGATCATCCTCCACTGCATCACTTTCAAGTCACGAACCAGTGATTACATTGTTGTGGCCGTGGAGGTTAGTGGAGGACCTAAAGGCCTCATGGGTCTCCGTTCTCACAAAGGACATATAGTAGAGTAAATGGAACTCAAATATTTGGGAGAATGAGGCAAGTCTGAACAGGAAGGGTGAGGTAACGAAAAATTTGGTTTTGAATTTCTCAATTCGGTATGGCCTATTCCCTTTACACATGATCTTGTATGAGATTTGGGTGGCTGGTGTAAACATGTGGAATGATTCTCTTATACTATTAGAAACAATGAAATTCGAATGGGAATACTGGATGCTATGGTTTGTGCCACTGGATCATGTTGCTGGTGCTTGTATGGGAATGATTGTTTGGCCACAAGTACTGAAAAAATTGTAAATAAATTAAAAGATGATAAGAGATGGGTGCCACTAGGAGGCCATGTTAGTTCTAGTAGTGCAGTGGTTGCATGTGAGGGGATTATGTTGAAACAAAAAGTTAGAGAATGGATTGCTTTGTGGCTGATAATTGTATGGATTAATTCTGTATGGTTATGTGATCTCATGGACATTGATGTAGTCTTCCAGAGATTTTCTCTCTCTCTGAGGGAGAGCTTGAAAGCTGCAAGTGTTCAAGTAGCATTAGTGATGAAGGGGTTGGGCTCTTTGTTAGAGTAATTCACTGATGTAGTCTTCCATAGATTTTCTCTCTTGCTTGAAGGGAGAGCCTGAAAGCTGCAAGTGTTGAAGTAGCAGTAGCGATAAAGGGGTTGGGCTCTTTTGTAGAGTAATTCTTACGATTACCACCCCTCCTGGCCGCATGCTTGCTTTGTGAAACATTGGGATTTAGCTGTTACAATGTTGAGTTGCCAGGTGTCCTTACAAGCCTCTCTGTTATTTTGATGTCTGAGATCGCTAAATGTTCGGGAGTTCCTCTATTCAATCCTTTTCCTTCTTCTTGTTGCTGGATATCTCGTTTGTACATATCTTCTCTTTGTTTCTCAAGCCTCATATTGTGACTAGCATTTGTTGTTGCAGAATAAACCAATTTCAAAATAGAATAAGATACTCGATAAAGCATGAGTTCCAGTATCATAAGTCTTTCCAAGCTGTTACAATGTTGAGTTGCCAGGTGTCCTTAGAAGCCTCTCTGTTATTTTGATGTCTGTTCATCTTATTGTCACTATTGCTTTATTTGGTTCTGACTTTGAGGTTGCTTTGTCTGAATATGTTTTGACGCTGGTTACTGATGCATAATGGGAGTGAGATCATTATGGATTGAAAATTGCGAAATTCAATGGGTGATGATGTCTTGGCTGAAATATGTGAAAACTTGAACTGTTTTGCAAAGCCAGAAGCTGAGAGGAGTTTTGGCACTATGCTTCTATACTGTGGAAGGATATGTTTGGCTCAGTTTTGCTTTGTGCTGGGATGCTCTGTAGGTCTTGAAAGATCTTCAGGAAGCTTCTTCCACCCTTGTCCAAAAAGGAGTTTTGGCGTATACGGGGTTGGGCAGTCTTTGGACAACCACCTCTTCTAGTACTGAGTTACATCACATAGGGCTATTCTTTCCTCTTACTGTTATTTTTTTCTCTCTTTGGTTTCATTCTTCAAGAGAGAGGTTTGCATATTGTTAGTTGTACTTGGCTCCTAGGTTACTTTCCTTCCTATTTCACAAATTATTTCAGTCCATTTATGTAATAGTTTTGAGGTTTAAAATTTTTGCCCATCAAGTTCTCCATTCCAACATATGCCACCAGAGTTCCAGGCTTAAAACATATTTATCCTCCTTTTGTTGGAATACTCCGTGAATGATTGACTTGTGTCCTTATTTGGAATAAACTTGTACCCAGATTGACTCGGTGAAGGGAGAAATTTACGTTGCTTTCAATACGAGTCATTTACCGGTGACAATTAGCTTGCCCGGGCGTCCTGGATCCAGATGGGAGCCCCTGGTAGACACCAGTAAGTCTTCACCTTATGACTTTCTCGCAGCAGACCTACCTCAGAGAGACATTGCAGTGCAACAGTATGCTCAATTCCTTGATGCTAACTTTTATCCAATGTTGAGTTACTCTTCTATCATCCTCCTGCTTACTCCTGATCCCAACGTTTAATTTGGAAAATTCTGTTGCCTCCAAGGCACCTTTCCTCGTTATCAGCAATATTTTTCTGTGTAATGGAACAAATTATTTTCGTGTAAAAAGAAACAGCTCTACATCTATTTAATGGGTATGTATTTCAGTTGCTTACATGAATTTAAAATATAACTCAAAGTAAGTCTTTCATATATGAAGCACTTAGATTGAGTCTAAGGTATTGGTATAGCCGATTGATGTAAATATTTTTTATATGACAAATTTGATGCAAAGATGTCTAGGAAAAGCTGAAATGGTGGTTGCCCTATAAGCGATCGATGTGAGTATTTTGTTAGATGACAGACTCAACGATCGTCTGACTGTTGTGCCTTGGCTTGCCTCTCAATTTGGTGGGCACACACAAGTAGGCATTAAGAAGATAGCAACTCCGCGTTTGCTTTCCTCAGTCTTGCATTTCTAAGAATATGTTGAGTTTAGGATGGAATGGAATGGGACAGCCATGGATGGTGTGGAATAAAGTGGGGTGGGGATTTCATTTTAACAATCTTTGAGAGTTGTTATAAAATAAATGGAATAAGATTACTTATACTTTTGTAATTTTATGGTGGGGGAGGAGAAAGTGAGAGAAGGGGTGAGAAGAATAAGCGGTAGTTGTGCAATTTATTTCTAGTCATTCCATCTTAGGAAAAAGGGCCTTTCAAATGACTAACGATGTTTTAAATGGCCATCCCAAATCATTCCTCTCACTTTGGAAAAATTCTCATAAAACAATAATACATGCATTTAACCTCTCTCACTCTATTCCATTTAATTCTAGAAAAGTTTCTTATTTGCTTGTGGAGCAATGATGAAATGTTAGATTTCAAATGAAACAATATTAACTGTTTAACATGTTAGTTAAAATGATACGGAAGTATATATGAAGTTTTCAAAATGATAAAAAATGCCATGGTTATTAAGTTAACTAATGCTAATCATTTAACAAACAATCCCATGTGTTGCACGGTATTTTCACTCCCCACAACCATGTCCGCTATTATAAAGTCTTTTGCATAATTTCATGGTAGCACCTTCTCAGTATTAAAGCTGCTGCTCCGCCAATTGCCTCATCCGCTATCATTTTCTTTGGTTTCTTCTTTGTCTGTACTTTTGCCTCGAAGCTAACTAGTTATAGATTAGGAACACCGTGATTACAAATTAACCATGCGTGGGAGACGGAGAGGAGATTAAGAAGGTGGAGGTCAAAACATCGAAGAAACTTTTCAAATATTTTCTTGACTAATATGTTTGTTAAACAATCAATAACAACCAATGAATATATTTGTACTTTAACCCAAAAGTAAATCAAATGCAGTGACGCTTCTAACAAATAACTAGGAATTAGTGTCCGACTCTCAACGTCTAGAAATGCATCGTCTTCGAACACGTGCTTCTACTGCGCAATTTTCAGAATAATTTTAAACTGCTTATAATTGAAAATCAAATAGCAGGAAAATTCATGATACATTCAAAACTTGTACTAGTCAATTTTGTGTTTAAATGGACAAACTCGGGTTGTGGCGCACCCCCCCCCCCCATATGTAAGACAACAAAAAAAAAATCCAAATTCTACAGAAATGGGAGGAGGTATACCACCAAGGAAGCCACCTAATAAATAAAATGGAAAAACATGATGGTTTCCCAATGTTCTTGTGAGGCCTTTTCGTGAAGTATCATCCTCTGAACACGTCCTTCAAATAAATATCATTCCTTTTCTATCCATAGGACACCAATTGTGATAAAGGTAAGTCAAAGTGCAGCACCAAACTATGCTCCAACACGTCTATATATATACAGCTAGTCTCCGGAAACATATTTTTTCTCTTCGTAGTATTTCTTCTCACTCGTAGCCTTCTTAGCATTGCGTTTCTGCAGCACAAGCAAAAGTGGAAGCAAAAATATTTGATGTCACTATAACTTTTCGCTTTCCTTCTTTTTTTTTTCCCCAAAAAGGAAAGGGTGGGGTTTAGGATCATGCGTCAAGAATATCATTGATGCGAAACCCGAGGGTTGCTCCAATATCAAGAAAGCAAATAAAATTAAGACTACCTTGTAAGCTTCGTGATTAGCCATTATCCTTCGGGCCACTGAAGTAGTGGTTACTTCCTTTGGGCTATCGAGCAACCGGAATATTCCCTTCATCATTGGTACCTTGTATGGATCAATATCACACTGCAAGGCAATATTTTTTTCCTGGCATGTTAAATGGAAATCGGTATTTTATCACATGTGAGCTTACAGATGATGAATGAGCTTACATTTTGTGACTTCTCTGCGACTGTGCCATGAACAACTAGGGAGATATTGAAAGTTGTAATCTGTTTCGAAACAAATGTACACCTCGTCATATGTAAATGATACACAAAGAAAATAGAAATTATCCTTGATGATGAGATCAGATGGGATAGACAAGCCTGGAAAAAACATGAAACAGTTGCTAGCCGAAACATCAAAGCAAACAAGAGACAGGCTAATAGCTTTGACGGTGACACAACACAACAGGGAACATCACAGATCCAACTTCCAACTCATTAATAACAGCCTGATGGTGAGAAACAAGAGGAAGGATCTGTTCGTTTACTCACTAAGGTTTGACCGATCATCACAAATAACTTATCAAGATGAAACCTTTCCTCCTTCTCTCTCTAGGTTGTATGCTCGTATTTATCCATAAAATCATCATACAGCAGTCATATTGAAATTAATTAACAATTTAAATGTACAAAAAGTCGGTTTCTGTACACATACACTAGGAATAATTCCAACTAAGATATTTCCATAATGATACAATGATAGCTGCTTTAATGTGATTCAAAAAATGTGACAACAGGAACTTACCATATCATTTGTAATTTCCCAAGGCGCACCGATAATGACCTCATCTACATAACGACAAGCCAGCACACTGAGACTACGTTCATGTAATTGCATAATTGGATAGTGGCTCCCCCGATGTTCACTACAGGAAAGTTTTATCTACTCTTCAAGATAATACCAAAATAAACTCCATAAAGTCAAGTTTTGCATGATAACAAACTGCATACCTCACTGTCTCGTCAGTGTGGACACCAACTAGAAGAAAATCTCCAAGCTCCCGAGCCCTCTTAAGAATCTGAAAGCAAATGAAATAATGATTAAAGAATCATACACTATAATAGAAATTAGATCACATTTTACCTTTAAAATATATTTTCATATTATGATAAAATTTAATTTTTGACTGTAATAATACTAAATTAAACCCATGTATAAATCTGTTTACCTCAACATGTCCTGCATGGAAGAGATCAAATGCCCCATCAATGTAAACAATACGAGCATTTGGTCCAGGGCCCTATAATAAGGAAGGAGTCAATAATTATTTTTTCAATGGGGAAAAACCCTCAAAACTAGAATGTAAGAAGACAGAGCTCTGCAAGTTTCAAAAGTCACACCACTGTTCTAGACATAGAGATTTACTAACCAAAAGGTCCAAATCATATAATATGTGTGTGTGTGTGTGTGTGTATCCATCCACATAAAAACTATATCGTAAAATTCCATATATATTTCAATCAATTGAAATATCTCTAAATGTATTAATAGACACAAATAAATATTCATTGAAGCTTTATTCTGCACTGAATTCTAATGTGATCTGCATTAGCTGTTTTCCTAATATAATCTAGCTGAAAGTGTCATTTGAGAATCAAGAAAGAATCTGCCACTGCTAGAAATTAAAATTTTGCCCAATTCTCCAAAACTTGAAGTTAAATAAGACAGTAGAAAGGCCCTAAATGGGAGAAAGAGACATCTTATAATTTTGGCCAATCCATTCAAGATTAGACACTTCACAACTCATCATGCCCACTCTTGAATGGCAAGGACAGCACTATGATGCAAAGACCTACCCATGAAAAGACAGTAAAAAAATGTAAAGACCGTCAAGCCCAAAATGTAAACAAGTGACATTTATTGGATTAGATCAACCAACATAGAATACATGACGTCAGAAGAGGAACAATAAAAAATATAGCAAGAGACTAAAATCCACCAATTTGATTAGTAGAATTACAGAACAACACAGTTAGGCCACACCAGCAAAATATACCTTGCCATTTGAAAACTGGACAATGCGTCGGGAAGTTGGTAAGAAATGCGCCAAATGGGCACCCTTCAACTGGCTTTCTTCCTCAGGCCTTGCATCATTGTCATCATGATCTTTACAAACTTTCGTATCTCCCAGAGAAGAAAGTATTCTGCCTGCAATGACACAATATTAGCAGTAATATGTATGATAAGCACAAAAATGATGTGCTGAAATTAGCTGGGTACAAGAGAATCACATCAATTAAGATGCTCTACGAATTTGAGAGAACCTTAGATAATCTTTTGAGCTTAAATAACTTAATTGTCACACTTGCAGGTGTGCACAGAAACAAATGTACAGAGTTTTTTTCCTTCTTTTTCTCCTCTTGCCAATGAATAGTTGCTTCAACAAGAACTTGCAAAGAAGTTCACCCAAAAAAAAAAAAAAACAACTTGCAACGAAAAAGGTCTTAACTTATTCATCAGGAACCCAATAAAAATAATCATGATTTGCAGAACTTCTGACATTTTACAGATATAGATAGACAAACTCAGTACCTACGATATCTGTGCTGGAAACTCCTTCAGTACGTTTAATTTGCTTATAGCGCCCAGCTTTCTTTGCCAAGGCATAAGCGTCAGTCCCATCTGGAAGCAGGCAAGGATCATCACCGTGTATGATATAGTCTACTTTGTATTCATGAAAGAGACGATTCAAGAATTGCTCAGTAATAGCATAGGGAGCATCAGTAATGACTTCATCCACCCATTTCAATCCACTCACAAGGGCCAGCCTGGAAGGTTAAATACATTTTCAAATCGGAAGGGCACTTCCACATTGCAGATTTAAAATTCCCTAATATATCCTGTACATTTAATAACGCTACAATATCAATATTCAGGGACTGATCATATAACGTTCCTCTAAACTTCAATTGTCTTTTACAATCTTGATTAGCATTAATGTCTTTCACGCAATTCAAGTTTCTTTCGTTGTCATTGGCTATATAATGGAATTAAAGTAGAAATGACTAGAGCAAATTGGCGGATTCAAAATGCCAAAGAACTCACAAGTTACAACAACAAAATCTCAGCCCCAGTCGTACATAATATATGGGCGGCTAGCAACTACGAGTGAAACAATTACCAACATAAGTTTGTACATTTCAGAGGTAAACTTGAGACCCCAAAAGGAAAGCAATTCGGGTAGGTTGTAAATCACGAATTTGCCCCAAAAAAAGAAACAACCAAGGAAAGAAAAATAGAAGATCATGTAAATATCGATTCTTAAAAATTAAACTCATTAGTGATTTTGCCTAAGGGTAGGGGAAAGAACATGGGGGTAGTAGATGAAAAAGGATCACCTAACATAGTACAAAAAGCCTGAGTATGCATAAACGTTAATGAAACTAAAAAAGTGTACCTCTCCTCCATCGACAAAACGGGCGGACCTTTATTAGCCAAAATCTCCTCGTCATTAACAAGACCCACAACTAACTCATCCCCAAGCGCTTTTGCTTGTCTGAGAGCATTAGCATGCCCATAATGCATCAGATCAAAACAACCATCCATATAAACCCGAACGCGCTTCTTCCCAATTCTCTTTTTGCGGAAAACTCCCAAACCAGACCAGGAGTATGGCAGAGAAGGAACTCCAATCCCTCCAAAATAACTAGATGACAGTCCCAGCAAGGCAGCTGTGAGCATTAGACCACCAAAGAGGTGTGGGCTGTAGGATACCCCGTCCCAAATCCAACCGTTACCTTCATAATCCATGATTGTCTCTATCTCTGTCGCCAATTCACCGCACCTCGGAAACTAGAATCTATTTGTGGGAGGAGACACAGATGACGGACCTGCGAGAAAGCTACCATGATTACATATTTCTAATCTTATTCAGAACAAACAACGGATAAGCATAACGAGAGAATTCTAATTGATTTGAGAATATCAGCCAGCAGGGAGAAGATTGACGAATCAGGCACCGATGGAAATCCTTCCCGACACACGAGAGGCACAATTGCAAGTAAAATGTCGATGGAGGCCACATAAATATCGAATAACAAAGAAAGAGACTTCAGATCAAGGAATTCTGAATCTAACTCGTACACTTTCCCCTTTGTCAGAAATCTCCAAAGACAAATCTTCCTGATGCAGCGCCAGTAAATTTGGCAGCACAAATAAGAATACAGAAAGGAAACCGACCTCAAATCTTCAATAAAAATTGAAAGATGTTTCGAGGAAGCGAAAAGGAAAATGAGCAAATTTCTGGAAGACAAGCAATTTGAAGAGAAGCTACGGAGAAAAAAATAAAAAGATGAAAAATCGGGCAGGAATCAAGAATGACAGAGGTTTCATGCTTTAAGCATTTAGCCATGCGCCCTGAAAAGGATGGGTTGGGCGTGGGATCGAATCTTTACCTCTTCCTTCTCCGTTTGTCTGTGCTCCTCTTTCTCCGTTGGATTCCAATGGAAGAAACGTCTTCTCATGTTTTGCAAGGAAAAGCTGTCTTAAATAGATGCTACTTTGTTGGACAAAAAAATATATATGCTACTTTTTTCCCCAATTGATATTTTTTTATTGAAAAGCAAATAGCGTAAATGTCACCGCAAAATATCTGTTTCTGATTTTATATTATTATTGCATCGTATCGTATGAACTGACTCAATGCTGCCGACTTGATGTGACTTGCTCAGCTTTTGGGGGAATGGGTTATGACTTATGCCTCGGTGTGAAATAGTATCTCCTTGCGTACGCCAGGAGACCCAGGGAACGGGTTTCACTTTCACAAGATGTCACTTTTCTTCCTTTGATGATTTCAATCATTTTCTGGAAGATCTCTCTCTATTGACATTCTTGACTGTAATTTCAGGCCTATTTTTTATGACTCCCGTCTAATTGTCCTCAGGTCTTATCAATAAAAAACCAATCCAGGAAGTAATTGCACCATGTAGTAAAGCCATACTGAACACCAAAATATAATGCTGCACTAAAAGGATAGTCCCCATAAGTCAGATGAACATTTCAGAACAGTATAAAGTGCACTAAATTGAATAAGATGGACATGTCATGTGAGACTATCTTATTGTCACTAAGTTAACATACAAAAGGAGGTTAAACAGCATTTTTATCTGGAAAATTTTCAAAAAGGTGCTGCAAGTATAAAAAAATTTTTGGGTGCAACTTTACTCTGAAAATATTAAAAACACAGTAATTTTATCCTGTCTTAATAGACCTAAACGGTCAGCACTTGTTGACCGAGTTAAAAAAGCATTTCTGTCCTAAAAATTTTCAAAAAGGAGCTATGGGTATCTGAAAATTTTTTTTAGTACAATTTTACCTTGAAAGTAATAAAAACATAGCAATTTTACCCTATTTTAAATTGTCACTTGACTCTTATATAATATATCAATTTATAGGCTACCTAAATTAATTTGAGAGAAAATGATAAATATGAGAAATAAAGTGGACTAAAATCTTACATTTAGAACAAAATTTAACTTTCAACTAACTTTTATATTAAGAATAAAGAGTATTCATCTATATTTTTATTAATATTTTATCATAGATATAAAGCTTTTTAATTTTATTTTTTAAATAAAAAGCATACGTTTATTTTACATGTTACATGAAACTTTAGAAATCACAACTCAAGTAAATAATTTATTAAAAAAACACTGCTTATAATTTTTTTATATTTTATATTGATATATTATCTTATCTTAAGCGCCACATCATCATCTCACTAAAAAAAAAAACAAAAGAAACATCTTTTCCCTTTTATCGTCATCATCGGCGTTCGTGCAAACATGAACAATCAACAAAAATAACCATAAAACCATATCAACAATTACCAAATATGTAGATGAAAAAATAAATTTGGAAAAGATAAAGCTTTTTGCCTTCATCATCATCAGCATCCATGACCATTATATTAAAAAAAAAAAAGAACAAACCAAATGAAACTAGAAATTTCTTTAAGCTTTTGGTTGATAAAGGTACCAAAAATGGTAAGAAAATATATCAACATAAAATATAAAAAAATTTATATGAAGCATTTTTTTGATAAGTTATTATTTACTTGGGTGGTCATTTCAAAAGCTCGATACAATATGTAAAATAAACGCATGTCTAATTTATATATATAATAAATAAAATTGAAAAATGTTATGTCTATGATAAAATATATATATGAATACTTCTTATCCTTAATATAAGAGCTAATTAAAAATTATATTTAGTTTTAAATATGAGATTTTAGTCTACTTTGCTTCTTATGTTTATTATTTTCTCTCAAACTAATTTAAGTAACCTATAAATTAATATATTATATGAGAGTCAAGTGATAATTCAAAGTAAGGTGAAGTTGCTACATTTTTTACTATTTTCAGGGCAAAATTGCACCAGAAAAAAAATTCCAAATACTAACAATTCCTTTTTGAAAACTTCTGAGGCAAAAATATTTTTTTAACTCGGTCAATTTGGTTCTACTAGGATAAGGCAAAATTGCTATGTTTTTAGTATTTTTAGGGAAAATTAAAATTACACTAAAAAAAATTTCGGATATCCACAGCTCCTTTTTAAAAACTTCCAAGGCAAAATGCTGTTTAATCCTATCTTAAATCAATAATTTTATATCTAATTATCTCTTGATTGCGTATTAAGTAAACATTAATCCAAAAGACTGCTTTCCCACCAACTTTATAAGGACATAAGTCAGAGATTACACAAAGTCTGTACTGCATCAACTAAATTATAATCTGAACCTTTCACTCAACCTTAAACAAATAGACAGAACTTTAAGAAACATAATATGGCAAAGTTCCATCACTACACTTTCGCCACTCAATTTTGAACAATCATATGACAACACTATACAATGAGTAGGTAATAACACAATGCATCTCATCTCAATTATTTTATAATGAATTCGGTGGTGGATATGCTATTATACATTGTTGAATGATCAGTGACGGTAAATAATTGCTTCATTTAATTGATTTTTATAACTAAATATTTAAATTAAATGTTTGATTTATACTTTTTTAAAAATATAATTAGTTCAATTACAATTAAAAAATTATAAGATACCAGTCAAACATAGATATCCTGATTGCCCCTCAAACATAAATTTCTGAAACATTATGCATGGTAAAAAAATATTCTGAAACATTATAAATTCCACTCATATGCTGAACTCAATAATACTAGTTCCAATCCTTAATATAAAAGCTAGTTAACTCATTTGAATAAATTAAAAAAACTAGTTAAATTAGTTATTTGTAATACATAAGTGTTGTTTTTCCTAAAATACTCTTGCTAATCAAGTGTATTGGTTAAAATTATCATTATTTCAAAGACTATTTTAGAAAAAATGAATAAATATGAGAAATAAAGTAGATTGAGGTTTTATATTTAGAACCAAAATAAAAATCAAACAAGCTCTTATATCAAAAACTGAGGTACTAACTTTTAACAAACATACCGAACCATTGTCAGACCGCTCTCTCTTAACCAAGTCTAACAACAGATCATCCTATTCTTTCAAACTTTGCACTGCTTGATAAAGTAATTACATATATAAATTGATTGGGTTGTTGCATGTATCTTATCCCTCTTGACTAATACAGTCCCAACAGTTCAAAACTCCAATACTACCTCCTGTGTGTGCTTGATTGCTTTAGATTTGTTATCTAGTGTGCTGTGTGCAAGAGTTTTTATACATTTTTTTTATTCAGTTGGCTACTCATCTTTTTTTATCTCTTCACTTGCGCAATGGAGAAACATGTTTGGTTAAGAACTATCAAGTCAAATAGGGCTACATATTATTGCACACCAATTCAATCACATTGACATCAAACAAAAAGTAATATATTATTAAGCATCCCATACTTAAAATAGTTTGCACAATGATAATATTCTGCTGGCATGCAATAAACAAATAATACATCTGCCCACAGAAATAATTAATGACGAATTGACGAGCTTTAATCTAATCAAAACACAATCAGGACATGATGAATGTTAGGAGATAATTGCTCAATCAAACATCCAATATCTTTTCAAATCTGATCATACCTAACATAATACATAATTGGTATTTAACTATTTCATCAATCCACCAAAAACCATGCCCCTCCTAATCACGAAAGCTAGGCAGTTAAACTATTCTACTTAAGCTAAGAAACAGTTTCAATTCCTTGAAGGATCCCTCAGCATCTCTCTCCTCAAATAATGGACTTCACAAAATGCTGGGTTCCAATATGCCCTTGTAGCATTCTTATAGTCTGTCAAAGATGGGTCTCCTGGAAACAACAAATAATAATACATAATCAATCATATATACTGTGAAGAAATTCACAACATGTTAGTCCCCTGAACAATTGAGCATGTTAGTGAAGTGGACTTAAAGAACCAAAGAAGTAAAAAGAAATTAAAGTAACTCACTTACATGTTGCTAAAGCAAGAAATTAAACTACATTAAATTTTATAGAAGATGAAACTTAAAGAACGCCCCCCCGGGGGGGTGAGGAAGGAAGCACCTTACTTACATCCTCATCAAAAACTATAATGTCCAGCGAAAGCAACTTCTTTGGTTAGCCATAGTCACTCTCACAATAATCACTCTCCGCATCTCGACCGAAGAATAAATAGCATACTCATATTCTACGACCGTTGTTCAGAACCAAGAGATGGAATGGAAGAATCCAATCAGAAAAGGGAGAAACAATTTTATGAAAGGTACGAGAACAAGAAATGAGAACAGTAAACACATGGAAGACAATGATTGGAACAAAAGAAATCACAAAGAACGATATAAATTCATAATTATTCAATTTCTTCCACCTAACACAAAGAAAGAAATCACCAAACTGCAATAAATTTTCATCTATGAACAACACAAAGGACGATTATAACACACGGGACGAATGGTATAAAAGAATGGAACATGCGTACCTCAACTGAAACTCCCCCCTTCTTCAAATTCAATGAGCGCAGTAACCGGAGCAAATCATCAGTCTCGCCGCTCATAAAGCAAGCCTTACAAGGTAACTGACCTATATGGCGACCATTAACTACTATGCACAAGCGTGATTTTAAATAAATGGGAGAGAACAGATTGCTACAAGCAGCCAGATAGAATTGGTCGCTACTGTTTATTAGCACAGTGATATGAGTCAGAAGCCCTTAGGCTTATAATTGATTTTTATTTATAATTTATGCTTATATAGAAACTAATATTTTAAATGGTTAGATTATAGGACAAAATTGTGTGGAGTCAAAATTCAAGGATTTCAAACCATAAGAATTTAATTGCATCTGGTTAAAACTTAAGGATTGAGTAAGAGTTTAGTTAAAATTATAAGCACAAAATTTGTCATCATTAGCGTCAAGATGGTCTTGTGCTGAGCCAGTCATTCGGGTTTGGTGTCCTGCTCAGTCCTTTTGTGAGATGTTTGATGATTAACACAGACGGCGTTTTTCCTTTACGATTTACACCAGAGGGGTTATTCGACGTGCAACCTCTCCCATTCATTCCCACCCTCGTTCATCCTCTTCTCTAATCATCGCCCTTCATTTCATCTACGGCTTAAAACGATCTCACTTATCCCAGCGATAGTTTTTTGCGAAAGAGTCCATGTTTCATCCCTTCTTGTTTTGGAAAGGAGTCTATGTTTCATCCCTTATCATCAAAAGCACCGGACTGATGCAGACGCACCCTGCCTCGCTGCCTGTGAAACGTCCTGGCTTCCATTGCCTGGTAGCTTATAAAACCTCCTGCATTTTATTATAACCATAGACAACAGGTTTCCAAATGCAACACCCACAAAGCCTTGGAACTCCATAGCTCATAAAGGTCTAATTTTTTTTTTT
Source organism: Neltuma alba (assembly GCF_004799145.2). Taxonomy (NCBI): domain Eukaryota; kingdom Viridiplantae; phylum Streptophyta; class Magnoliopsida; order Fabales; family Fabaceae; genus Neltuma; species Neltuma alba. Next base: position 11,486 of record NW_021634096.1, on the reverse strand, counting down.
ACCCTCCCAGTTTACCGGAGCTTTGTTCCAACTACATCTAGATCCGACCGCGTCATACACCTGGCTGTGTGGGTGAGTCTCCCAACGAAAATTTCTGCATACGTTAAGGTTCGAATTCGAGACTTCGCTTAAACGGTACCAAGCAACTTATTACTTGGACCAACTCCCGTTGGTCATAAAGGTCTAATTAAGTTCACTGGATAAAGCTACCTTGTACCTCGTCGAGTCATCGTCATTTAGTGGGCTTGTTGCTTTACGTTTTCGTCTTCTTGGGCTTTCTCCTTTATTGTCACCAAAAAAAAAAAAAGATCATGTCCTAACCGTTCATCTTAACTACATGCAACCGGCGCCAGAAAGAAAATTTATAATGAGGAAATCATAAAACTATCAGATGCTAAAGTACAGGTATTTAGACTTTCAGCTTTTACTCTTTACTGTCCAAAATCCAAGTTCAGAAGTCGTAAAAGCCAGGTCCTTCGTAACCTTCATGCCAGGAAAATAATTTGGAAATGATTTTGGGGATGAGTCAAATAATCCTCCCATTTTTAATACCACGAGTTCACGCACCTCGGGAGAAAAAGATGAAACTGAGAATGGGCAAAACGACGTTGCTAGGATAAATGGGTTTGTTTGTAGGCATAGATGAAATGAAGGGCAATGGTTAGGGAAGATGATGAAAAGAGGATGGGAAGAAACACGAGAGGTTCCGCAACGGGGGTTATTAGCGTCCCAGAGACTAGAAACTGAATATTCAATTGTATCTATCAAACCCGGAATGCAAGTTTTGTGAACTTATATTTATAGCCCATGCATTGTACGCAAACCAAAAACCAGAAATATAAATACATCAAGTTTTACATCATATCAGAACAAATCAAATCCTATTCTTAACTAGTTATCGTCGTATGTCTTCCACAGTTATGCTACTCATCATATGGAGAAATGTTTGGTTTTAGAATGAGGGACCATAGCTGTCTTATCCCATGGCTATTCGGAAGGTTCAGATTGAGTTTGATTGCCAGTCTCTAGTTTCTGATGTTTTATTAAACAATTCTTGAGATCCTGATTGGCAGTTTTGAACAACTGTTGTAGATATTGCCCCGCTCTTAATATAACATATTTTCATGTAGTGTACCCTTGTTAAAGTTCTTCCTCTCTACATTTATAAATTATTCCCTTTGGTCCATAATATAAAAAACATATTAGAAAAAAAAAATTTGGTCTAAAATATAAGAGGTTAACAGAGTAATTAATGAAAGTTATTTGCCTGTAACACATTACAGGGAGGAGAGAGAGAGTTTTAAATGCATAAGACATGAGAGAAAATCTTGCAATCGTATTCTTTAACAAAGGTAAAATATGTAACTTTTATCAATTTAAAACAAATTTAAATGACTTAACTAACATTCTTTGGTTTACAAGAAAATTTAATTTCTGGAGATGTTTGTTGTATACTCTAATCATTCCGTTGCTATTCAGGTGGAGTAATAAAATTAATTTCTGATTAGATTTAGGATAACCTCTTCAGCTCTTTTCTTCTTCTCTTGCAGCAAGATCATTTCTTTTTTTTGATGAAACATCAGGGTATCCACCGGCGGACCCGGTGACTAATTCCTTTGCTGGCTTGTAGGCACCTCGATGGGTGGGATAGCTGGCCCAGAGTTTTAAAGCTTTTCCATACCCAAGGCAAGGATCGAACCCTCGACACTTGAAGGGAGGATGAGCCCCCACCGCTCAACTACACCCCCGGGTTAGCAAGATCATTTCATTGTGCAACAAGGAAGATATATAGAATATCGATATAAAATATGAAATTTATAATAAATTGGTCCTAAATTATAAATTTGTTAAGAAAGAGGAGTAAAGCCAAAAACGAGGAAGAGAAGAAATCGGTGATAAAAAATTAGAAGTCATCACTTCTTAACTTATAAAACTCTTAAAATATGAGTTTAAGGATCATTCCACTTATTAGACATTGCTTATTAAACCAAATTTTATTCTATCTATCATCAACTTATATTTACTTTCATTTAAACATCATACTATGATTTCTTATGTCATTTTAACAATATATGAATTCATCAATGCATCAGTGTATGTATAGAACCTTAAGGGAAGTTTAATTTTGGGTAGTTTTGTCGATAAAATTTCCTTCCAATTTTCATATCATTCTTGAAACTTGTGTTGAACCTCTTGCATTAATATTTATTAATTTAGATGACATAAATATATAATTAAACTCTCATCTATGAAGTAAATCTAATTAGAAAGAGTCCTCTATTCTAAGGAAGATTAATTTTTTCTGCCGATGACTTAATTTGACTCCAGCACTATATATTGATTCGATTCAGCACATTTAAAAAGATGCATAGATATTATACACATGATGAGAATGGCTCAACCTTTGTAACTAGGAGATACTAAAATAAAAACAATAAATCTGAGCCTATCTAAGATAATCATAGCACGTCTTTGAAAAAAGTTCGTTATTTTAATGATTGATTAATATAAAAAAGGGCCAATCCGCAAAGAAATTAAACAAATGATAAAATAAAAACTAATACAAGTAACTATAAAACCTTTCTTCGTATAGAAAAGCTTATTATAAGGCTCTCTAAATATATTTTGTATGTGATTAGAAGTTAATAATGAATTAATCACCGTTTGCTATACAATTGGCCCACTAGCCCATATTCTGAAATTTAGGTGAGCAGACTATGCAAATAACATATATTTTTGTTTGGGTACAACTTATTTCTTGCGTAATATAGCTTTTACTTGAACATTTTTTGGTGCTTTGCTTGCTTTAGTTAGTCTTATCTCTATTATTTTTCATAGAAAAATAGATAATGATAAAGGAAAAGCGACACGGGATCCTTACATGACTAAAATTTTTATTGATATTTGTGCCAAGCAAATATTGCAAAAGGAAGGACAAGGAACATCATTTGTAAAGCCTGGTTGGACCAAAATTGAAAAGAATTTTAACGAAAGCAGCGGGAAAAATTACAACAGGAAAAAACTAAAGAATAGATTTGACATATTGAGAAAAAATTGGAAGTTGTGGAAATCATTGATGTCTGGAGAGACTGGCATAGGTTATGATGCAGCCACAAATAGAGTGTTGGCCTCTGATGAGTAGTGGTAATGAAAATTACTAGTGACTATTTGAGTTGGTTGAATTTTAATTTTAAATATCAGTTTAGACATCGTTTGATTCTGCCTAATTATGTTAACGTAGGTGAACCCTAATTTCAAGAAACATAGACATCAAGGGTTGATGTTTGCATCATATTTGGTAAAAATATTCAAAGATGTTATGGCTTCGGGAAACTATATGTATGCACCATCAGCCTCATAGCCTCAGTAGGCACCTGCTCCACAGACTGACACAGAAGAGGAGGAGAATGTTTATAAAGTCATGCTGGACCCAGAGGAAGGGTAGGGGGACAGTGAAGATGAAAATTTTGGCGTTAGGCCAACAGGTAGTGCAAGGGTGATAGATGACTTGTTTGATTGTAACTTAAACAAGCCCATGAGTAATGGATTAGGTGATTCAGGAAACTATGGAAAGAGGAAGAGGGGTGAGACGTGTGATACGAATAATGGAAAAAAAAAGTTATTGCCGCGACTAAAATTGCTAATAGCCTCAGTGTTATAGCAGTTGCTTCTAAGCAGTGAGCAATAACATTGAATGACGATCCCCATTTAATTGACAAGGTTTTGAAACACTTGATTGACTTTAAAGAGCTTAATGATGACAATAAACTATATTATGTACGTGCTAAAATGCTTACGTGGTTGAGATGGGCTAGGCAAGCCTATATATGACACTTATAGATAATAAGCGCAAGTTTGTTGAGGTGGTTGATACCGGCAGTACAAGACGCAGACACATGGAAGGGACCTGTAGCTTAGGACTTACTAATTTCACTGTTGCTATTGTACCTTTTAAATTAAACTGATTTCTGTTTTAACGTAAACTAATGTGGCCTGCTATAGGAACTTAATTAATGACTATGTAATATATTTACAATAATTTTGACTTGTCATTTATGTATTTGGTTTATTTATTTACAATATGAAAAATATTTAGTTGCTAGTTATAATACTTGTACTTTCTTCTAACCACAGTTACAGGGTTAATTATACAATGACCAATTGAAATGATGACTCACTATGGAATGAAAATACATTGGAGAATTGGAATAATGATTCATGGTAGAATGAAGAGAATGTAGATGACCATTCAACATGGTTATCCATGATTAATAATGAATTAGCACAATATGAAGTAGTAGGTGATGTATTGGTGGGTCATTATTGTGAAATGTAAATATTTAAATAGCCTTGCAGAACTCGTGAGCAGACAGAAAATTTATGGGTGCAAGACATTTTGGGGGGTCACGATGATCAATGTCATGAAATGTTCAGAGTAAATAAACATGTTTTCCACCTCTTCTGTGCTAAATTGGAGGAATATGGTTTACACAAGTCTAAGTACGTAGGAATTGAAGAAATGGTCGCAATGTTTTCAAACACGATTGCATATAGACAATGCAATAGGATGATCTAGGAACGATTTCAACATTTAGCGGAAATTGCAGGTAGGCAGTTTCACAATATACTGCAAGCTTGCCTTAATCTATCGAAGGAACTTATTCAACCCATAAATCCTATATTTCGTAAAACTCATAGAAAAATTAAGGGTAATCCACGTTATTATCCATTTTTTAAGGACGCAATTGGAGTAATTGATGGCATTGATATACCATGTGTCATCATTGCTGCAAAACGAGACAAATTTATTGGCAAAGAGGGACTTCCAACACAAAATGTCACGACTGTATATGATTAGAATATGTGTTTCACTTTTGTATTGGCAGGATGGGAGGGATCCGCACATGATGCTTGTGTATTTGACAATGTTATTACAAATTTATTTCTAAATTTTTCTTGTCCACCTCCAGTTATATGTTAATAAGCTTCAATTAAGCTAATTTTTAGTTATTTTCTATTTTTATTAATTTTATAATGTCACAAATTGTTTCATGAATCATTGGGGAAATATTGGTTGATGTGTGATATCCAACACCAAATGGATATCTAGGTCCATACAAATCTGAACGTTACCACCTTCCAGACTTCCGACGACAAGTAGGATTCTGAAATAGTAACGAAGCCTTTAATTATCATCATTCTAGTTTAAGGTACATAATAGAAAAAGCATTTAGTGTTTGGAAGAACATATTTCAAAGCTTACAAATATACATAGTTACGAGTTCTAAACACAAGTGTATATGATTTGTGTAATAATGACCATTCATAACCTTATAAAGAGACATTCAAACTTTGACACTTTTTTTTGTAGAAGCTGAAAATGGTAATATAATTGGCGAACATGATCAGACAAAAACTGGTCAACCCTCGTCTTCAAATGTAACATCATAGTCTTCATCGCATATGAATCACATTTGTTATGCAATCAGAGACCAAATTGTCCATAGCTTATCAATTAATTAATTATATAATATTATTTCGTTTCATCTTATCACAATACAATGAATTGGAGGTAAAAAATTTTTTTATCCATTAAAATTATGTTTGACTTTATATTTACAATAATTTTTTATGATTTATCTAACGTTTTAAAATTTAATTCACTTATTAAATTTGATTTGTTATATTAAATTAATTTAAATTCATTGTATTACGTAAATTTATTTTTTAATCATATTTCACTTTATATTTACAATTTTTTTATGATTTATCTAATGTTTTAAAATTTCATTCACTAATTAAATTTCACTTCTTCATATTAAATTAATTTAAATTCATTGCATTATATAAATTAATTTTTTTAGTGCATTCAACACTTTTAAATATTTTTTATATACATCTAGTATCTTAAAATATTTTTTGATACATCTGGGACTAAGACAAAAAAATATATTTCAGTGTCCTGATGTATCTGAAAAATATTTAAAGATATAAGATACACCACAAAATATTTTGAGGTATTGAATGTATTTAAAAAAATACTTTAAAATACTAGATGTATTCTAAAAAAATATTTTAGAGTGCAAGACGTATTTAAAATACAGCTTGGGTGGTGGACGCGCCCTTTTCTTTCACGGGAAGCTACGGTCTATTGGCGGAAAAGAAAAGGAGAAACAAAGGCTAGCAAGAGAGAAGAAGAAAAGAGAAAAGAGGCTTTTTTTGTTTTTGTGCTTTTGCCCCCGGGGGGGTGTTGTTTTAAACCTGACGATGTTAGGCAACTAACCCCGATCTCACTTTGCTGGAAAAAATAACGCCCACCTCAGAATGCTCATCAACTAAACCCAAGATACCTTGAAATGTAATGCTACATAGCAATACTTGGCGATAGGCTTGTTCTACGTGTTTCCATGTTCTGATACGATCCAGTTGTGTTAGCTTCATATTCGCGGTGTTTTCTTTAACGCTTTGGATCATAAGCAATAAGTAAATAGTTAAATACATGCCACCCGGAAAATACATAAATTATAAATATAGCCGGTATAGTAGCACTGCAGCACAATAAGAATTAAGAAGTAACCAAGATGACTTGCACAAGCATGAGGAACAAGTTCCAATGTATTAGACAAAACTATAAAGGTCGGGTTTCAGATTACACACAAGCTAAGGTTTCAATATACTGATAAGCATCGCGCCACCCGAATTGTAAGGAACCGTGGGTTGGAGAGAGCATTAAGTCACAAATAGTCACAAATGTTTCATCTTTAAAGTGGTAAGAAATGAGCTTACCAGGTATATGAAGTAAAAGAGAAGGATGCTCTTCATTCTCATCCGGGATTAAAGAGAGTACAAGGAAGTTATACGACGGAGAAGAACGCGAACCAAGAGGGTGATGACCGTTCCGAACCCGGATCATTCCTGGCAATGCACGTTCATGCTCCGCCAGATCCACCTGGTACTTAAGTGACCACTCGGAGTAGTCCCTCTCCATCTGAGAGACTTGGATCTGAGCAGAACGAGGCCCGCCCGTTTGTATCAGATTTAAATGGCCACAAGCTGCTGCGAGACAATAGCTACCGCCTGAATGTAGCAGGTTAGGCATTGTTCTGAGGCACTCTTGAGTGAGATCGAAATAGAGTGACGAGCCTTTTGGGCTAGTCCAGTGAATTGCGCCATTCCAATACACTCCGTCCCCGAAAGCCATATCGTAGGGAGCATTAAAGGGAGAACCAGATAGCCTCCAATTTCCAGTTTCACTTTCCGAGGAGTATATCATAATCTGATAAAAGTAGCAGGACTCGACCGTGGCCCTAACGCAGACCACGGTATAATAAGGCGATCTGGTCGGATCAAAAGCTAGATTAACCCCAAAAATGGCGATAGATTGTTGGACAGGTTGATAAGATAGAGGAAGAACCAAGAATTGTTTGGTAGTGGGGTTATAAACAGAATATCTTCGAGGAGTCCCGAATTTCCCCAGAGACGAGCATAATAAGAGGCCATTGCAGGATTGCAGAATCTTGATGCCGCTAAGGTCGGGGGAGAAATGGAGGGAATTGAGGGGAGAAACGGAGCAGTTGGAGGTGAGAGAGAGAAATTGGAAGTCAGATTGGGAGCCCCTGGGAGTGCACCGCAGGAAGATGCCAGAGACCTTGGAAGTGGGGTGGTGGAGGGTGTGGCGACGACAAAAAGCGGGGTGAGAAATGAGGGAACGCCAGCCCTTGGAGACGCACTTGAATCGAATCAGGGCTTTTGCAGGAACGCGAATGAGGATTTCAATGAGCAAATTCTCGTTCTTTCCGATGACTTCGGCACTTGATAGCTGATCCATGATATCTGTCGGCATCGGAGTCGGCGCCGCTTATTTGCCTTGTCTTAGTTTTCTCAACATGGCACCGGACACCAGCCACGTGCGGACGGCTAAGACTGTAAGATTAATAATAGCCCACAGAATTATTATTATTCAGATAAACCCACGAGGACTAATATCGCCTAAAAATTTGATCCAAAAATTATCAACCGAAAAACAATTAAGCACTTTTTTTTTTTAACCAGGAAAAACAATTAAGCCCTACATTATTATAGCACCATGCAGATTGATGACAATCACAAGACGCATCCACGATTAAAATTTAAATTCTGGTGATGATTTCAGTAATTAATAATGAAGCATCACTTTAAAGAAAATTCAATCACATAAAATAAACTTTTGTTGAAAAAAAACAGCTTAATGTAATTTTTTTCCCCACATAATTCAGAATTATTTTAATCATAAGGGGGAAAAAATCAAGGAGGAGAAGAAACCGGCCGGGCCTGGGTGGGCTCAGGAGGATCAAGAAACCTATAATATACTCCTCCAATCTTTAATATAAGACCTATTTAACTAATTTGATTAGATTAAAGAAGTTAAGTAAATTAGTTAATTATAAGAAAAGTGACACATTTTTCCTAAGACACCATAATCATCTTTTTTAATACCTCCTCTTCCTCTTCTACTTGATTATGATTGAAGGAGTATCTATAGAGATAATTTAGAGAAAACTGATAAATATGATAAATAGGTCTTATATTTAAAATAAACCATTTAAAAATTAAGTCCTATATCAAGCATAGGAGGAGTATTTCATATTTGATTTATGAAAGCGGGCCCCGCGCTGCGTGAGTTCTGGCATGGACAAAGTCCCGACCAGCAATAGCATAACCTCATCGTCAGCGAAGGAAACAAAATCGAAGACTGGAGTTGGGTGCAGCAATTTCATGGCTCTCCCTCTATCAGTCCGCTGCCCAATCTCGACTCTTTCATCTCCACCCTCCTCACCCTTTCCTTCGATGTGCTTCCATTTTCGTCTCCGAAATGTTTCTTATTTTCGCGACCCGTCCTCCGCCCCCTCCGCGTTGACATCCGCCGATCTTACCCCTTTGTGACGGCCACCTTCTCCACCTCTGTGCCTTGTCCACCTCCCCTGCTAAAGGAGATAAGAAGCTGCTGCTTCAAGTCAATGATTTGAGAGCTAAGATTGTCGAATCCGACGTAGAAATTCTTCATGGGGTCAACCTCACCATCAACGAAGGAGAGGTTTTTAATCCCTCTTTTTTTAGTTATTCATTTCTTTCATCTGTAGCTCGCACAAGGAGTTGCCACTGGATTCTCTGTTTGTTTCTTTATCACTATAATTCAGAGTCGTTGTTGTCTTCGTTTTCCATTTAATAATTTTTACTCTTATCCTTTTATGTGGTAAGTAGATAAACGTGCCTCTGAACATGCGTTTTTCAATGGAGCTCTAATTTTGACTTTTGGTTTTGTATTTGTAGGTTCATGCGATCATGGGAAAGAACGGTTCTGGAAAGAGCACTTTTGCAAAGGTCAGTACTTTCTATCTTAATCCATAACTTTAATTCAAGTCTTAAATGTCTATTTCTATAGCTTTTCAGAGGAAAGAAACCGGAGGGTATATTGTCATGCCTTGCACTATAACTGGCAATGGTGAGAAAGTAATATCGTACACGTTTGGTTATATATGCCATGTGATGTCTGAAACATTCATTGCCAACATTATGTAATATTGCATGAACCAACTGTCTTGTGAAGGTCATTTCGGTTAAGTGAAAAGTAGACTCATTCATCCGTTTTTGTCCATGGAATACAAATGAAATACAAACCAGCTGATGGGATGGGGTTTGGTCACCCCTTTTATAAGTGGATTTTTTTTTTTTGGTAGGTTCTTGTTGGCCATCCAGATTATGAAGTCATTGGAGGCAGTGTTCTGTTCAAAGGGGGAAATCTGCTTGACATGGAACCTGAGGAAAGGGCACTTGCTGGCCTTTTTATGAGCTTCCAGTCCCCTGTTGAGATTCCTGGTGTTTCTAATTACGATTTTCTGGTTATGGCTTATAATGCTCGACAAAGAAAACTTGGCCAGCTTGAACTTGGTCCACTTGAGGTATTTGATGAACTGATTACTGGCAACATTTTCATTGTATACTACGCCTGGATTCTTATCCCTGTGGCCATCTTATGGAGTTGGCTTATTGCTTTGTACTTTGACTAGGTTACTTCTCATAATTGACACAGTGGGGTTATGGGTTCATGCCTCGTACCCCCGGTAGGTTTGAGTACTTCAGCTTCTCTTAATCAATGTGTGCAGACATGCTTAGTTGGATTTGGAAAGTACAGTCGTAGGCCATGACAATTGACAAGCTATGTGTGCACGCACATAAACCAGGAGTTTTGCTGATGACTTATTTTGTGGTCTTAGACTAACTGTTCGTTATAGTTTTGCATATGAAGACTTGCTTTCCAACCAGGAAGTTATAATATTGTGCTCTCCATCTTGTAACTTTCCTGTGAACTCTTATTGGAGATGCTGATTCTTGGCTGTTTTAGTGTTTTATTTGCTGATTCCTGTGGCACACAGTAATATTATTTTTACATGATTAAGCATCTGATCATTCATGAGCGGTAATTGTTTATGTGACCGGTTTCTTGTCTATTTCTTACTTCTTTGTTTTTCATATCATGCCAATTGCTTTATTGAATGTTGTCCTGTATTAATGAATGAGTTGAATAACTGGGTTTCTATTGACCTTTTTAACAAATTTGTTTTGTAGTTCTTGCCTTACCTAATGGAGAAAGTCAATCTTGTAAAAATGAAGGAAGACTTTTTGGATAGAAATGTAAATGAAGGATTTAGTGGTGGTGAACGGAAGCGCAATGAAATTTTTGCAGCTTGCGGTATCCTTTTCTTTTACACATTTTCTTTTGATGTTTTAACTTTCAGATTCTTGTTGGTTATTTACAGATACTATTCTCTATGATGCAGGTTTTGGGGGCAGACTTGGCTATTTTGGATGAAATAGATTCTGGATTGGATGTTGATGCACTGAGAGACGTAGCAAATGCGGTGAATCAGATTCTGACCTCAAAAATTCTCTGTTGATGATAACTCATTACCGACGAATTCTGGATCTCCTAAATCCTACACATGTTCACATCATGGTAGGTTATTGATCTTGAATATAAGGACGAGAGCTTTGCACTTGGAGGGAATGGCATCAGCTGAAATGAGAGCATGTTGCTTGTCTCCTGTCATGGGATTTGTTTGCATATATCACTCCCAAATTACTGGCCAAAAGAACCTTAAGTAGATAAGAGTTCTGTATAATTATTGTGACCGCGCTCTGCATTTATGGCACACAATAACTTGAATAAGAACCTTTCTTTTTTTTTTTTTTTAAACTGTTCTTTTAAAAATTTCAGGACAGGGGAAAGATTGCAAGGACGGGTGACTTATCCATGGTTGAAGTTATTGAGGCAGAGGGATATGAGACAGTATCTGCCTAATTTCATACAACTGGTTTTGGTAACCGCTCTTTCTCTCTGGCATGATGTTGGTCTCCTGTTTAATTTAAAGCCACTTCATCTTGTAAATATTTACAAGACCTCTTTCTTTGGCTTCTCTTTCCTAATCATGCATGATTGATAACTTTAT
>NW_021634095.1:0-41274 GCF_004799145.2 Neltuma alba | reverse complement strand
AAGGGAGTTCGGAATTTGGCTTTTCTAAAATGGGGTCCTCAATTACCGGCATAACCTGCAATATATCAAGCAAATAACATTAGTCAATTTTTCGTTTTAGTGATAAAAGACGAATGTGTATGAGAAATAATAGAAGGAACTTCTGGTTAGAGGATAAGAAATCTTCCATCTAGAAATTAGAAAATAAAAGGGGGGAAAAAAGCACAAGACAGAACAAAGTCCTTATCGAATTTTGGGTTACAGGAGAGTTTTATAGTCTCTTTGCATACAAGACATTATCACAATGTTCTAATAATGTAGATTATAGGATATCATGTGAAGACTTCAGCAGGACACGGAGTAGTTTCAGCTTTGGTGCGTCTTTGAGTTCATAGTTTAAATACCTCAGAATTATCTGTTTGTGATACTTTGATAGGTGAGCTAGATTCATCTTTCAAAGGGCGTTCGAAATGTAGCTCTTCTACAATGGGGTCCTCAATTACAGGGATAGTCAGCAATATATCAAGAGAATAACATGAGTCAATTTTCTTTTTGCAGATAAAAGAAGAAAGTTTATGAGAAATAATAGAAAGAACTTTTGGTACAGCTCAGGACAGAACAAAGTCCTTTTCAGACTTTGTGGTATAGGAGAGTTTTTATAGTCTCTTTGCGTACAAGATATCATCACAATGTACTAGTTATGTCGATTATTGGATATCTTGTGAAGCCACAAGCAGGACATGAAGTAGTTTCACTTTTGGTGTGTGCTTGAGTTCACTGATTAAATACCTCTGAATTAGCTGCATGTGGTGATACTCTGAGATCTGTGAGCCAGATTCATCTTTCAAAGGGCGTTTGAAGTGTGGCTTTCTATCAAGGGGTCCTCAGTTAAAGGAGGTTTGTTCTCAACTATGCATGGCAATGCAGAGATAACCTGTAATATATATTATGCCGATAACACCAGTCACTACTAGTTTCCTTTTTTTTCCCCCTTTTGGATAAAAGAAGAGACTTCATGAGAAAGAAGAGAAGGAACTCTAGTTAGAGAATAAGAAATCCTCTACGTAGGAAATACAAGAAAAAAGTTCTAAATAGAACAAAGTCACAAAGTCCCTATCAAGCTTCATGGTGAAAAAGTGCTTCAGTCTCTTTGCCTATAAGAAATTACCACAATGCACTACTCATATAGATTATCGGACATTAAGTGAAATCTTGAGCAGGACATAAAGTAGTTTCAGTTTTAATGTGTGGCTGAGATCATTGTTTATCTTGAAATTAATATGGAGTCTCATTTTTGTTGAATCCAGTATCTAATTTTGGACATTATATTTTCAAAGGATTTATCTATAGTTTTCTGATAATTTATGACCATAAAATGATTATTTTCCCGATATTTCTACTTGGACTGCTCCATTAGAAATAATAAACCTTACCATATTCATTGTTAACCTTTCTTTTGGATTCTTTCTTAGACAATTCTCAATTACTTGGACCAATGAAAAAAGCTCTTGATCATCGTAGGAGCTGCCGATTTTTGGATCCACCAATTGTGGGTAAGTCCTTCCTCTGAGAAGTGGCTTTGCCTGAAGAAAAAAATGGATGAGAGTGAAGAATCAAAACATTTTTCTAGATGGGCTGGGACAAAGTATTATTAAGAAAAAGGGCGAAGCAAAGATAATACTTTTATATAATACTAATTAGGCTTGTAACTTTTAGAAAAAAATCATGGCTCTTACCCAGTCAATAAGACTTTTCTTCCCTGAAACTTTATCCATAACCCTGTGCCCGGTGATCAGCTCTAAAAGAACCACACCAAGAGAGTACACATCTGCCTTAGTTGAGAATTTTCCACTCTCCAAAAGTTCTGGAGCCTCGTATCCAGTATTCTCAACCATTTTCTTCTTGCTCCAATTCTTCAATTCATTTTTGGATTTTCCAAATCCAAAATCTCCTACCTATAGATTTATGTATCATCCAAAATACAAGTTAAAAGCTGAGATGATGAAATGCCTATTCAGATTAAAACTTAGATTTTGCAGCTATCAAGTTCAAGTAAGTACCAGCGCTTCAAAATCATGAGTTAGAAGAATGTTACTTGGTTTTATACTTCCATGAATTGTATTCTTCTCATGCAAATACTTTAGACCTCTGGATAAACCTATTGCTATTTTCACCCTCTCTCTCCATGTCAGTGATCTGCAACTTTGTCCTGCACATTGCACAAGTTTCCTTCCATTAACTTTACATCTTCACTAAAGGTCCAAGTATAAAGTCTTCAAGCTCCATTGCAGACAAAAAGTTGTAAATGTATTTACCTGATAAATGCTGGTCAAGCGAACCATTGCATGCATAGTCGTATACAATCAGCAATCTAGTTTTATCTATGCATGAACCCAACAACATGACCACATTTTCATGTCTAGCGTTAAAGAGGAACTGAACTTCTGACTTAAATATCTTCTCTTCCTGAGAGCTTGTCATTTGAAGTTGCTTGATAACTATTTTCAGATTGCACTTCAGCTGGCCTCTGAACGAAGGTCCATATACACCTTCAGTTAGAGAGTTCTTAATTGAAAACCCATCAGTAGCCATATGGAGTTCATCATAAGAGAAATCCTTTTGCCACCCAAAATGAGGACGTTTACTTTTGCAGACAGAGCATACAGAAGATTTGGAATCCTTTAACGTGACTTTGACTTTGCAATTATCCAATGAATCTCCGCAAAAGCTACACTGAGTTTGTTCTTCATCGTTATTTTCTCTTGCAATTTGGTTACTCAAAGTTGTGAGTCTTGTGCCCCTCTTTTCTATTTGGAGGCTTCCTTCTGTACAGTTCTGGTCCTGGCTTATCTGATCATCTTTCATGTGATACATCATGTGAATATTGCTGATCTGTTCTTCATCCGGATTCTGCTTATACGCATTTCTGAGACCTATTAAGTCATTATTTCTAATTATTAGTCTTAAACTCCTCTCCATCACATACGGGATGCTTTCAATATTTTTTCCTTCCCGACTTAGCTTATCAACCTTTGTTTGACTATCATTATAATCAAGACATTCCTTCCTCCTTTAGAAAAAAGAAGTTCTAAAAGGAAACAAAGAAAGCAGAACTTCCGACATATCTAGTTGTCAATTTCATTAGATCTGTTTCTACCAGTTTTTTCTTAGGGGATTCAGGTAGAAATACAAGATACAGAAATAAAATATTCTGCAATCTAAATTTTAATTGAATGGGTTATAATATGATGAAAACTATCCTTTCTTACATATGGATAAAACTGACATGTTGAAAAGATCCTCTCCACCTAGAAAGCCTAGTATTATTATTTCATAAGCTGCATGACTGTTACAGTGCTCTTTTCTGTTGATTTTACTACTTATAATTATTCCAAGTCCTCTTATATGTTCAGCCCAAATCACTTTGTGCTATTATGAGTAGAGAAACTAATACCATCGTTGCTTGATATGACTGAATGAATAAACTGTTATTTTGGACATTTCCCTTACCAGTTGAAGAAAAAACCACAGGTCCACCATACGTTACAAACTCCTGGTTTTTGTCCTCTACCATGGTCCTTAGGATTCCTGAACTTTCTGATTCATTTCAGCAGAAGTTGTGTATTCGCCTTTATTTTTAGTTTATCTAATTCAGTCCAGCACTAGTTGTTTATTTACTTTTACTTTTGTAAATTTGTCTTTTTACCTGTGCCGTTTTCTTTTTGTCATTACCTTGTGAGCAGGTCATATCAGGAACAGACAGCTGTATAGATGATTTTTCTGCAGAAGAGTCTTCAACTGCACATAAATCATCAGTATCTTCAATGCCTTGTAATGCGGAGACAACCTGAAATGGTCCAAGTAAACATACAATCAATGTCAAATGTTATGTTGATGACAATGTATAGATATAAAATTGTACATCCGATGGTTTGAGGGAATGAGAAGGGTAAGAGGTTGTGCTGGGAAAGAGTCCTAAACCGAGTTCAATTTTTCTGACAAACAGTTTTGTTTATATGAAATCAGGAATTTCTCAATTTCTTTTCTGTCTAACTTGAATAGAAGAAAATAAAAGTAAATTTACAACATCATTGAAATTAGGACTGTGATCATTTAGATGTATTCTTTGATCTTTGGACTGCATGGACTGCATCCTTTCATATCTTTTACTTGTAAAGTATCTTTTCATTTCTTGATCCAAACGTTACTTCTGCAAGTTCAGCGTTGAAGGACGTAGCTTGGGCTGTTTGAAGGTTATTGGGGTCTTTTGACATTTTGGGGTTATAAAGACGAATATGATTGCTTTGATTTGCAGTCTGATTTCTGTACTGTGATATACCTGGCCCGAGGCATAACTTCAGAACTTTGATTTAGAGAATTCTTTCTTCTTACCATATGTGGTAAAGGCCGGATTCCTTAGCTTCTTTATGAATTTCAGTTCATGGGTATTTAAAGCTATCTGATATTATGTTGTGTCGATACACAACCATAGTCCCACTGTATGGATTACCATGTCCTGCTCTTTCTTTATTTTGCCCTTCCTGTTAGTCATGTTCTAAATCATTGAGACTTACCACATTCATGCTTGATCTTTCCTTGGGATTCTTTCTGAGACATTGTTCTGTTACTTGGACCAACCATTTAAGTTGGTCTTCTTTGTAGGAGCTGCTGATTTTAGTATCCACCAGTTGGGCGTACTTCTTCCCTCCAAGAAGAGGCTTTGCCTGGAAAAAGGGGATCACAGAAATATGTAACAAATTCGGTGACAAAATAAAGCATCGAAGTTCTTGAACCATAAAGTATGTCGAGTAAATCAGTCCATCTGCGTATGTTGTGAAATACTACCTCTAGTCCTTAATATTAATATAAAGGTTAATTTGACATTTAATTTACTAAATATAAGACCCCGAATCCACTTTGTCTCTTATATTTATTTATTTTTTTTCTCCAAGTAGTCTTTGTAATAATTATATATGTCAAAGGTTTCATCAAATGATAGTTCTAACTAATACATATGATTAGCAAGGATATTTTAGAAAAGACAATACATTTGTAACAGATAACTAACTTAACTAATTTTTTTAATCTATCAAACCTAGTCAACTAGTTCTCGACTGAAAATAGCATATATGTATATATTGACGCCTAGTTTCTTTCACAGGATGATATCAACGGTCTTGTTGGGGAGTAAAATAACACAGAAATATAACTGTGGAGGGGCTGTTCGACAGCATTTACTACAAAATGACAGAATGAGTACAAGACCAACTATAATTTTAACATAACAATTCAACACGACATGTTACTTTTACTCATCACATTTGTTAGTTCTTATACAGAAATCTTGACAAATCATGGAGGACGGTACAACTAAGATGATCAATGAATAAATCCCTCCTGCAACAATACGGACATTATGAAAACATAGAAAAAAGCATGTATGTAAGTGCTAGCAAAGAATTTAAAATTTTATATATTCCTGATAAATTTGTTTGGAGAAAAGAAAGGCAATAAGGAGAAGCTCTTTGTACAGATATTCTCAGACACGTAGAAAAATAAAAATCACTTATTACCACTTTTGTGATTCAAATAACAGCATGTGTCCCTTACCCATTGAACCAGACTCTTCCCTCCAGGTACTTTATCAGTAGCTCTCCTGCCAGTGATCAGTTCTAAAAGAACCACGCCAAAGGAGTATATATCTATCTTAGGTGATAGTTTCCCTCTCTCCAAATACTCTGGTGCTGTGTATTCAGAACTTACATTTTTGTTTTTGTGGGATTTCAGTTCCTGTTTTCCTTTTCCTAGGCCAAAATCTCCAAGCTTGTATGCACCATTCAAAGTAAAAAGTCAGTTCGTTAAGGAATACTTGCTTCCCAAGTCAGACAGATGAAAAATTAAGTTTACAGTCACAAAGGTTCAAGTACCAGAGGTTCAAATTCATGGGTCAGAAGAATGTTGCTTGGTTTTATACTTCCATGGATTATATTAATATCATGAAGGTATTTTAGACCTCTAGAGGTACCAAGTGCTACTTTTACTCTTTCTCTCCAAGTCAATGATCCGCAAGTTCCCCCTGTATAATGCAGAAATTCTCTATGCATCAATTTCAAGTCTTAGCCAAGTTCCCTACAAAAAGTGTTTAACATTCATTTATGAGGAGGTTCTGAATCTATAATTGAACATGATCCGTACTTGATAGGTACTGGTCAAGTGAACCATTGCATGCAAACTCATACACAAGCATCTGTTGATTTTTGTCTGTGCATGAACCCAATAGCATGACCACATTTCTATGTATAGCTTTAGTGAGCGACTGCACCTCTGACTTAAGCATATCTTCTTCCCCAGAATCAGTTATTTGATGCATCTTCACAGCTATTTTCAGCTTACAATCTAGAATGCCCCTGAAAATTGGTCCATTTCCACCTTCAGATAGAGAGTTCTGAAATGAAAATCTACCTGTAGCAGCTTCAAGCTCGTTGTAAGTGAAGTCTCTTTGATATCCTATATTTGAGCGTCTACTTTTGCAAATTGAGCATACGAATGATTTTGAACTATCCAAAATTACTGCTCCCTGATGCTGATTCAGCACATCTCCTTTTCTATCAGCTGTAATTTGACCAATAGTTGTCTCATCTCTAGTAAAACTGCTCTGTCCTTGATCCAGATGTAGTGTATCGACTTTTTTCAAAGCCTCCATATGGTTTGTTCTTTTCTCCTTTTCTAGAATCTTCTCGTCCCCATGGCTTGGATGATCAACTTTGCTATGATATAACATGTCATTATCCTCAATTGTTATCTCTGAATTCATCTCTTCTCCATAGTGGCAGCTCTTGATCTGGTTTTCCTCAGTCAGTTGAACAGGTTTTGTTTGACCTATCATATAGTTCTCATTTGGTAAAAACATTTTTCTACAATTTATTAAAAGATATCCAGAACGAACATACGATATCCAATAATTTTCAATAAGTTGAAAAAGGTATTTTGCCACTCTTGCCTGAAACTTATATGCTTAACACGTCCTTTTACCTGAAGATTGATTCTGAGACATTTTCAAATTAAGCTGCCAGGATCTTACATTGATTGGGATTTTGCTTATTTGTAATTTCTTATTTGGTTGTATTATATGTTTGATTATGACATCTAAAATATAAATGATTCCGTGATTAACATATGAGAATGTACCATTTCTAAAAGAAAATTATCAAACTCATAAGCTGCTTTGTCTTGAATATTCTCTGTCCATTCCTCTACAAGTTGTTTGCTCCTATATTTGCTGATTCACCTTTTCCCTCAAGGTATCTAACCCTACAAATTTGTATTAATTCGACTGCAATTTGAGCACCTCTTGCTTTCCTTATTTATCTTTTTGCTTAAGCTATACTGTCCTAGTTTTATTCTTCTTTACCTTGTGAGCAAGTAACGTCTGATATGACGCATGTTGAATTTGAAATTTCTGGAGGGAAGTCTACAGTGACACAGTCGTCATCGCTATCCGCCATTCCTTGTAATGCAGAGACAACCTGAAATTATGTGTCAATGGTATGTTGACAATTTATAACCATAAAATTGCAAAATTAGGACAATATTAACTTCTTCTGGGAATGAACCAATCAGTGAAATTTTAGACCGTCTTTAATTGGATAAGTTTGTAAGGAGCACCAAAACTGAGTACTATATCTTGTTCATTAATTCGCCTAATTTTTTATCTTTAATTTGATGAAGCGCCGATATCATTTTTCATTCGGAGAGAATCCATGTTTATGAACCTCAGGTCTGGCTATATTATGACTGTATCATTTCTCTAAAATGTACACATATATTAAAACTAGTTCAAAATGTTCGTAGTTAACAAAAGTACTTCTTGGGCTCTTTGTCAATATTTTAGGCTTTTGAGTGAGATTTGAGATTATACCTATACATCGCTAGCCTTGTAATCTTTTTATTTGCTCACCCTTCAGAGTTCAGACCTCATAATTCAATGTTTCAGTTTTAAGTAATTTGAGTATTCAATAACAAGCCATAGAGATCTTTCACGTCTAATGACTCATCGCCAACAGTTAATTTGAGTACATGCAACATGTTTCTTCCTCCTTTAATTTTCACCTAGTGATTGACATAAATTTAATCATGGATACGCACCATATTCATGCTCGATCTTTCCTGTGGATTCTTTTTGAGACATTTTTCTGTTGCTTGGGCTAACCAGTGAAGTTGTTCTTCTTCATAGGAGCTTCCAATGGTGGAATCCACCAATTGCGGATACTTCTTTCTTCCAAGAAGAGGCTTTGCCTGAAACATAAGATAAAAAGAAAATGATAAAGTTTGCATGTTTTAAAATAAAACACAAAGTCTATAGAGATTAATCTCATATTTTCAGGGATAAATCTTTTCCATCAATGAAATGGTTATCTTAGTCTCTTTGTTGACCTTTACTAATGGCTATTTTACAAGGATTCTTTGCCTCCATTATTTTTAGCTCCATTTTTTGTATAAATTAAATGTCTAATACCCGGTACTACTAACTAATCCAGATTTAAGCTTTATTAGGTCTAAATAAAGGGTAACTCTATCTTAATCTCTTTGAATTCTTCCCTACTAAAACTTCATGCATCCAATAAGGAATATAGGACAAACTTTAAAGCAGCGAGTACTGGGGTTCTACAGCATAAACATAAAAGGAATGACTTGGAAGAAGCACCAGAGTTAAAGCTTAAATCTAAAATGGTCCATAACAATTGTGAGCTACTTTCTAAGGTCATGGATTTTAGTGCGCAGCAATCACAGAAGTATGTGATCAAAGAAGGTTGCTGTCCCAACTGTTATGAGGTCTTTGTGCATGAAAGCAGATCCAAGAGTTTACATGGGATTAAATAGCATCACAAGAAAAGAAGCCTGATGATGAGCTTTTCAAAAATTAAAAATAAATAAATAAATAAACTGGTGTTGAGCCCGAACATGTACTTTTGATATTCTCAGCAATCAGAGGACAAAGTTGATCACCCTAAAAAATTCAAAATGACCAGAAGTTGCTCGTCTCTTACCCATTCAGCAAGGCTTTTCTCTCCTGGCATTTTGTCCGTAGCTCTCTGACCAGTGATAAGCTCTAAAAGAACCACTCCAAAGGAGTATACATCAGCCTTGGCTGTAAATTTCCACCTCTCCAAACACTCTGGTGCTGTGTATCCTAAACTTTTGTCCTTGTGGGACTTTTTCATTTCACGTTTTGCTCTCCCGAAGCTGTAATCTCCAAGCTAAATATATATTTACCATTCAATATAGAAGTTAGATTGATGAGAAAATAAAGATTCAATAGTAACTAAGACAAAAATAATACGTCTTGGCTTCCAAGTCCAAGCTATTAAGGTTTAAGTATGTACCATCGGTTCAAACTCATGGTTTAGAAGAATGTTACTTGGCTTTATACTTCCATGAATTATGTTATTATCATGTAAGTACTTTAGACCCTTGGAGACACCTACAGCTATTTTCACCCTGTCTCTCCAGCTTAATGGCCTGCAACTTTTCTCTGCATGATTGAGAAAGTTCCTTTACTATAACACATTGAAATATCCATCAAAATTCAAAGGATAAGGTTATAAAGATATTAAAATTCTAGACGCATTATTGGATCATAAGTCTTACTTGATAGATATTTGTCAAGTGAACCATTGCATGCGTACTCATATACAGTTAGAAGTTGACTTTCTTCTACAGATGAACCCAACAGCATGGCCACATTCTTATGTCTAGCTTTCAGGATCAATTTCACTTGAGACATCATTTGTTTCTCTACATGGGCATCTGTGAGTTGATGTTGCTTCACCACTATTTTCAGCTGACAATCAAGCTGACCTATGAAAGTGGATCTATAGTCTCCTTCAGAGAGTGAGTTTTTAATTGAAAATCCATCTGTGGCAACTTGAAGTTCTATATAGGTGAAGTCCTTGTTCCATTCGCTATTTGGCCGTCTACTTTTGCAGAATGAGCAGATAGAGGATTTTGTATTCCCAAAAATGCTCTTCTCTTGCTTTCCATCTCCTTTATCTTCTTGATAATGGCTCAGTGACTCAGCTTTTGTTCCATCTGTATGTAGATCGCTGCTTGTTGCATGCGTGAAGTCCTTCCTTTCATCATAGATGCTCTTCCATTTCTCTTCTACAACTGTTCTGCGTTCATCAGGTCCTGTCTGCCTTGTTTGGTTACTGATATCAGTATGTGCAAAGTCATCTCCCTTATCTGAGTTTCTTTGTATCCCTTCTTCCTTGCTGGGATGATCCTCTTCTAATTGGCCTATCATTAGATGGTTGCAAACTGTTCTTATTATGATGCACAATAACCCCTTTGTAAATAAAAAGCAAAGAAACTGAGACAGAGCAAGGCTACCCTGTCAAATATGAAAGTATTTGGCAAATGTAAGTCCCAACAAAAGATCACCGGAAGATGACTGAATTGGATAAATAGCTTTACTTTGCCTTTTTTTTTTTTTTTAAAACAGGCTAAATAGCTTTACTTGTTTAGGAGCATATTGGATAAAATAGATTTAATTGTAATTGTAAATTTTCTAGAAAAATTAAAAATCTAAAGTTGATATCTTAATTGACAGAGTTGTAATCCGGTGCTAGGAGTATTTCAGAGCTTACTAATAGTGGGGCCTTCCACACTGTTATCCTCATCATCATCATGACATACTGGTACAGGACTGATGAATATCTCCGTAGGCAGAACTGGGGGCCCTCTCAAATGCTCGATCCTATTGTTACGCTTCAATCTTGATATGCCACAGGAAAGCTCCTGCAGGAAATACTTTCCATCTTTCTTCATTTGCCTGCAACACAAGTGACTTTCATATTGACATATTTGGATGATTCATACTGAAAGAGGTAGATTCGACAAGAGTAACATTAACTATATAATCGTTTTATAATCCAACAAATCATAATTTGACTTGGATATTATGAGAAGTAAATTTCTAGTGACAAACATTCAGGAGTTATAACATGCCCGAAGTCAATATAAAATCAGAATAACTTTCAAGCTTGATATAACTTAGTCCTGTGAGAAGTTCAAATAAATATGTTTGTCTTTCTTCTTGTGCTCAAAAGATATAAGAACTATGGTATATCCAGTCCATGCTCCTCAGCTCAAACCTAAAATGTTAACATTTTGGCTTGAACTAGCCGGATTCAATATCTAGGAGCAATTTTTAGAGCGTATCAATACCCTGCTGCGTCATTTATAATTTTATCTCTCATGATCTTTGAGTAAAAAGAGGTTCTTAACTAGGATATAATTAACATGGCCTATGAGAGTATCAGTTCCTTTTCCTTTCTACTTTTTAGACGTATAAGGAGACACTAAAGCAAACCTAAAAGCTTTAAAATTTCTTTCAAAAGTATTGTTTTGTTTAATGATATGACTGAGAATGTTGTTTCAGTGAGATCCAGATTGTCAGCTTAATTTTGCCTGACCTGTCCAGTATCACCCAAGTTGCATTTAATTCTTTTGCTTTGTTTAAAGCAACCTCCTTAGCTGAAGTTGCCATGACCAACTCTATCCTGAAGTCAACCTGAAATGTTATGCCTTATGTTATAAGCTGTAATACTAGTAAAGCACGAGAACTCATAGCATTACACAAATAACTGATAGTCCCCAGCTGTGAATAAAATAGATGCATGGTAACATCCTAATAGGATAATAATACAAGCTACTGAATGATTTTTGTCCGCTATCGTTATCAGTTAGTAAGTTAACTGAAGATAATATCGGCTTCTATCTATAGTTGTTTTATGATGTACAATTATGAGTCTGTACCAATCAATTCGTGAAAATGAAACAGGTGACAAAATGGCACGGTCCTCTGCTTCTAATCTATTGAAGAAATTTCTTTCTGTTCTGATCTGCATAATTTTGAAGGAACCATATTTTTTGGCCTGTCAGCTGTTTCTCTAGGTGTAATTTATATTGCCAATGAATACGTAAAAGTTTAGATTCTTATGTGACCGTGCACGAGTAATTTTTAATAAAATATTACAAAAACATTTTTTCATGTTAAAGTCCCATTAAGCTTGAAGCCCATACCCATATCTTATGCTAAAATTTAATGAAAGTTGAGAATGATTGAATTTTTCAATTTGATTGCTAGCCCAAAACGGCTTTTAGACCATATTGATAGCTTTGAGCCCAGAAATCCTTGCATGCTTAGGAAGACTTGTTAGACTTCTAATTGGATGAGTACTTTTTGGGCTTTTAGACGTCCATATTAAATGCCTCCTAGCATGCTATCACCATACCATGGATTACTTCATTACTTCATCTCAAATTTAAGTAGTCACATGAAGATTCCAGAATAAGTATAATCTCTAACACATGTTTTCTCAAGCAAAAGCTTTAAGAAAATCCATTCATTCCTCAGCTATTTCTTGTAGATTCTTTTCTTCAGATTTTATCATTGGAAATAAGTCATTGTCAAGAAATTTCTTAAGGAGCTTTTCTCCTTTTTTTTGGGGGTGGGGGGGGTGGGGGGATGGTTTTCCAATCTCATTCGATCCTATTCAATTAAACTTGATTAACTTGCAAGCTCTGCTTCATTATTCCTTATGACCATAGGGCAAAAGAAAAGATTAGATCAACTTCTGTGAATGTTACCTTATGTGATTCATACAGTTTAGATATCTCAAGAAGCTCCTCATTGTTTTGGTACTCTTGCATCCTCGTTGCAGCTTGCATCTCTATTGCTTTCTTGTTTGCTCCAACCAGTGATTTACTGTCCAATGTGCTTAGGTACCCCACTGCAAAGGAATTTTGATGGAAAAGGAAGCAGGAAAAGTAGTTTATTCACGTATCCTTCATGTAGTGTTTGGAGCATGGAAATTTAATTTCTCTAATGCTGTGACGTACACCAATTTAAAATCATTCTTGTACAAGATATATAATAAAAAGGTTACACTTATATTAATGATGTCAATTTTCTCATACATCTATAAGTAGACTTTCAAATGCTAAAAATTCCGATGCCCACACACTAAATGCCATACCTCAAAATATAAATAAAGAGCAAATCGACTAGTTTGCTTTTGAAAGATAACTTGCACATTAATTTTGGTATTCAACTGTTATTTGCATCACTTGAACATATAAATAGGCATTCTCACGTAAATTTAATTTTTTTATGCTCTCCAAATCAACATTTTCTTCATGCATGTACTCGTTTCAATGCACCACGGCAGGGTAGAAACACTGAATCTATCCCAAAGAGGGACAAAAAGTGAATTGATGCAAAAACGGTGATTTGACAAATAATTAAGAGCTGCCATAAACTTTCCTAGCATCCATGGAAGAGCACATACTGGGAGTATAAAACTGATAGAGAACTGCAACAAGGGTCAGCTCATCTCCTGGCTTGAGTGATAATCCATTCAAAGACCAACGAAAGACTCTTGAATTGACATCTCCAGAAGCATCCAGGATCACCACCACCCTCTTTCCTTCCATACTTTCACAGTTTCAATTTTTGTATTGCAATGCAACAGAAAAATTGGTTCGAGGAAGAATACAATGGAGAAAGAATAGGATGCTAGGAGCTACAAACATGGGATATATAGCCTATTCCTCCAGCTGATGGGACATTTCATCGAACACGAGCTTCAAAAGAGCCTTTCTGTCATCAGGTTCCCAGAAATTACAAGGCCATTCTATATGTATAGTGCAACCCTTGAATCTTCCGCATTTTAGGAAACCAAAGAAAACATCCAGTGCCTTTCTTGTTGTGTCTTTATAAAACTCATTATTTTTTGCATCGGCAAGAGACATACTTGTTATTTGTTTTCATGTCTTAGCTGAAATTCTTATGGTCTGATAACATCCAAGCCTGAGTTACAGCACTTTATCATTACCCCTTTGAAACTATCTCCAAAAAGGACAAAGGTACTTGACGAATTTCGGAGAAAATCAGGGAAATGTTCTTCGGTGAGAAACGACATTACGAGGCCTTGGGGCAGCCACCTTAGGCCTTGTGAACTTGCCTTCGGTTGTCCAGCTCCATGCGATTACGCGACTGCGTCGTGCTCTTCAGCCAAAAAAAGACGAGAATACACGACAAAGATCCCATGCAAGCCTTTATATGTTGAAATGATTATGATCCTTGGAATTCTCTTCTCGTTTTTCCCACCATTTTCCTGTAAATTTGTACAACAATAGACAATGAGCCTTGACCAGCCAAAGGAATTCTTGATAGAGACGGGGTGTGACAGTAGTCTGCCGAATAGCTAAAAAGTCAACCTCTTGCAACATGACAAATCAAGAATGTGTGCTTAGAACGAAATTGCCTTCAATTAAAAAAAATCCATATGCCTAAAATATTAGTGCTCCCAGTTTGCAAATGAACTTAACTAAAATATCTATGTTCATATTCTATTAGACTAACCGGTTGATCCTCAAACTTGTTTCGATGGAATCGAGATTTTTTCCTGTGGCACACTCACATTATTCTCTATGGGAACAAGATTTTTGAATTAATAAAAGCTTTTTGATATTGATGACAATGTATCAACGCTCTCTAATTTTAGGATTACATTTCGCTTCTCCTTGCTTCAGATAACAAGTCATGTTAGTATAGAATGGTATATAAATGAGCAATAGTGGGTACAATTTACTTGGTTTCTTTATATTTATTTTTCTATTTTTTCTTCTAACATTATAACCGCTAGACACTTTTTTTTTTTGTTTTAAGATAAGCTGTCATATGCGTGCGTGTGTACAGCTTAAAATTAGTAGAATTTTCTCTAAATTTTATATAATAATAAGTTGTTAGTTTATTTATTATAGAAGAAAGTACTCTCACTTTGAGCAATATTGTAACTTTAAAAAAAATTGTGATATAACTTATGCAGCCATAACTTCATATGATGGAATTAATATTTGACATTTTGTGGATTTGGACCAATCTTTTTGCTGGTTGAAAAACTTGCGTGGCGAAGACAATCATATGGAATTACCCAAGGTAATTATCATTTTAATTAATCTGATCTGGTTCAAAAGGAATCTTGCACTACATCAAAGGAAAAGCTTCATGCCTGAGGAGATTAGCGAGGAGATTTTCCATGCTCTTAATTTCTCCAATTCAACTCTTGTAAATTCCTCAAGACAGTCTTTCTCCTTGGCCAACCTTGAAGTGGAACTACCCAACAAGTGTTCTCAACGAAGCATAATTCTCTTTAAATGCAAGACTGGGTAGATCAAGATCTGCATTGCATGCATCTGTCTTTATGGTTTACCCTTTCAGGCTTTTTCATGGCAGTAAGGTCCTGTTTGGTATGAAGCATTAAAAACAAGGGATAAGAACTGATATTGCAATTGAGAAAAATCATTAAAATAGTATTTAATATAAAAAATTACTTGTTATATGTGATTAGACAAATCCATAGATATGGGATGGGGGAATACCACCTCTTCACATAGTATTTCTCAATCTCACATATATGGGTTTGGCTAATCCCATATAATAAACAATCTCTCATACTAAATAATTTTTTAATAAATTTTCTTAATTTTAACCTCAATCCCTACTCCTAATTTTTAATGCTTCGTATGGTAAGGGATCTAAAAGTATTTAACAGGCCGAGATTTCTTACTTGGATGTCTTCGAGCTTCATTATATTGGATTCATCAATCTGGATTATTATCCCCCGAGATTAAAGCTCTGCACCTCTCAACAGTTGGAAAGAAAGGACTCTCTCCCAAGCGCTTCACGGAGCACCAAACCAGTGCGATTCAACAAGATATCATTAGTTTATTAACTCCTTTTTATCCGGTTACTTACGGCTTGATCACTCATAAATATTTTGCTGCTTTACGTTCTTATTTGTCTTCTAATGTTTTACATTTTCAACTGTGAACCTTTTATTATTAATGTCATTTTGCCTTAATCTCCAAAAAAAAATATATATATATGACATTTTGAATAAAAGCACAAGTATAAAGATTTTTTAGTTTAATTATATTTGTATCTTTCAAACATCTCTTAACCTAGTATTTTGTGACGTTCGTTTTTTTTTTTTTTTGGGATGTTTTATATATGGTGTTCTAATCACAGGCATTTGAATTATGCCTTCCCCTTATTTTTCTATATGCATTAAATATACAATGTTTTTCTAATATTACCTATCGGTGACAACGTCTAGGTCAAAAATTTCCCCAACAATTGGGGTAAATTAATGAAACTGGTTAAATTAGTTGTTAAAAATAGGTGTTGGTTTTCAAAAATACTCTCTTAAATAATTTGATTGTCTCTCTTAATATAAGCTTTTTTATTATTATTAGTTTTGGTTTTTGAGGCCTAATTTAAAATTGCTTCCGAAGACAAGAAAAATAGCTGGCAATGCAACTTTGTCTCTATAAAGCCGATTTGATTGTGTTTTCTCTTGTCTTGGGAACCAGCCTATCTTGACATAATTCTATGTCATTTCTTTATGATGATCCAACATAGTTTATGCTAAGCTCAGGTATGTTTGATGCAAAGGGAAGAGGGTCAAAGAAGATAATTTAATAAACTGAAATTTTGTCGATGTTATAGTTTGTATGTCCAAATTAAATTTTGAAATTTTTTTGTAACAAATTTTGAATGCTGACAACTTGACACGGTGATGTAAACTACTTCCTCGAGTCCTTAATATAAAAAACTAGCTAGGAATTGGATTTGCTCTAAATATAATATCTCAATTCAATTTGTCTATTATCTTTTTTTAAAATATCCCTATTAATTGCAAGAAGTCATCACTATGAGATAATTTTAATAATCCAATGCACATGATTAAATAGGATAATTTTTTGATAATCATGTGATAAATCCTATTACCATACTAAGAAGTAACCAAACATTTTCCTCTTGGTAATGCAATCCACATTATCATTGTAGGCATGTAATGAGGTTGAATCAAACGGTCCCTAAAAACCTCACATAAGGTTAATATATGAACTATCTCCAATACTTAATATAAATGCCCCATTATCAATTTGTGAATATTAATAAAATTAGTTAAACTAGTTATTTGTAATAAATTGATATTATCCTTATTAAAATACTCTTATTAATTATGTATATTAGAATGAAAATCTTTTAACATGTACACTCATCATAGGGATTACTTTAAAAAAAATGAATAAACACATAAAAAAAAAAAGTGGAGTGGAGTCTAAGGTCTTATATTTAGAATCAAATAAAATCTCTAAGTAACTCTTATATTTAGGACTAGAAATAGTACTAAATTAACATCTTACAAGCATTCTCAATACTGAAATATAAGAAAATGAATGTACTGAATTTATAAATTTAAGTTGTGATAAGATTTTAATTTAATACTCCATCCAGTTCATAATATAAGATGCTGTTTATTAATTTATACATACCAATAACAATAGTTAAAAGCATTAAATTTGTGACAAAATTTAAATGATTCTTAATATTATCCTCATTGACCACACTAAATTTAAACCTTATATAAATTTATACTCTCTCTCAATAACCTTATTAAATATGAAAATATATAAAAATATTTAATTCTCATTAAAACTATCATAAAGTCTTATAAAATGGACCAAAACTTTTTTAGAGGACTTATTATAATGTGAACTACAGCGAGTATTAACTTTCTTACAACATCCTTAGCCCTCACATTTTTTCTTAAAAAATTAGAAACGCATAAATTTGCATTAAAAATATTGACACATAAATCATTGTCCCAATAAGGTTAATTTGAAAGTGAAATCCCAATAAGGTTAATTTGAAAGTGAAATTTAATATAGTAAAATGTGAATCTACTGAAAGTTATAAAAAAAAACCAAAAAAATATTCACCTAACAGCCTTTTAAATTTTAATGTAAATTTCTTATTAATGAAGTTTAGTTTCTTGTTTTAGATGGAATATATTATAGTACTACAGTTGGAAAAAAAGACAAATCTTAAAAGGGTAGAATTCTATAGAATTCGTACGGCATGTCAATTGCCAAATTGCTAGCTCACTTGCGGCGGGCAACCACTTACGAGATGCAGGTGAAGGAAACTCGGCTTTAAGCTCTGCCGAAGCCGCCTTAGGCCAACCCGCCACATTCTTACATTTTCTAATTTTTTTTTATGCTTGGTTAATTATATATTGAAATCCATGTTTACCTGTTTTTCTCCTTCTGTGTTGGTTTTTTTTTTTGCCAGCTTCTTTCTTGATTAATTATAGTTTGGTATTGTCTTATTTAGCAAATTATCTAAAAGATTAACATAATTTTTTATTCCTTAAATTTGTATGAATTTAGGTTTTAGTCTCTCAATTTTCAAACTATATATTTTGATCCCTCAAGGAGTAAAATAGTCTAGGTGTTTATTAAAGAAACTTAAGAGATCAAAATCTATGGTTTTAAATTTAAAAAATCAAAACCAAAATGAGGACAAATCTGAGAGATCAAAAATTATATTAACCTTTACATGAAATATTACAAACCTTCAAAACAAAAATGACATGAAGCGAAGGGTTTTTTTCATTATGAACCAATGGAAGAGTGACACATAATAAGTAATAGCTAACAACCCTGCCACGAGTATAGGTTAAAAAAATTTGTTTCCAAGCAAGCATTCATCCCATCGACCCAAAATCCTAATCTTGTCATTTTCTTTTGTGGGGTTGAGCCCATATTATCAGTTTTAATTTAGGGGATATAACAATGCTGCCTCCATGTAGAATTTCAATTAGGTACAAATTTATCCTGTAATTACTTACTCACAAGTATTGAGTATCCAAAATATTTTTTGGGTGCAAATTTACTCTAGAAATTTAAATTTGGGAAAAAAATTTAAAGTCGTAGCAAAAAAAAAAAAGATAAATTTGCACCTTAACCCATTTCAATTCAATATAGCTTCTTCAATATATATATATATATATATATATTTCTATAATCCATTTAAGAGCTTGAATTATGAAAATTCTAAATTCTAATATTACCTTTGAATTGTAAATTGTATGAAAACCTAAACGGCTTTATTATGATTTTTTTAATAAAAAGTTTATGTAAGTTAGGTTATGGACCAGGGCAACCTCTATGTTCAAAAAGAAAATTTAGAGGTATTTATAACTCGATCATTAACAACATTTTCATATCAACAATATGATTTAAATTTATCACTTTGTAAGCTAAATCTATAAACTTTTGTTAGCACCTTATTATTAGGAAAAAGTAATTTCCCAATCCCTATAGTTTGCATGAGTTTTGAAACAGGTCCCTAAATTTTTTTTCTTTTTTATGGGGTCCTTTGAGTTTACTCTGCTAGTTCTTTCGATCCCTCATCTCAAAAACCGTTAAATAAGCACTGACGGTGTTAAAATTTCCATTAGATCAATTTGAGGTGGCAAATAGCTGGCAATATTTTACAATGTGGACCATGACTAAAAATCCAGGTGGAAGTAGTTAGTGTCTGGGAAAAAATAAAGTCCTGCATCGAAGAAGCCACACACTAGAGCATCATTGTCTTCTCTATCAAGGAGCTTCAGCAGATTACAAAATACTAGAAATTAAGTCCCAAATGCCCATAGATTCAGAATATATGATGCACCCACAAAAATCATTCCCAGACGGCGATTATATTATGTCATCGGCAATAAAAACGAAAACAAAGAACCTGTTCATTGTTCAAGCCTTCAAGGTTCCACCGCCGTTAACCCCTCTCTAGAACATAAATCCTTTTTAAAACTTTTGGCCATATTTCAAGATAGCTAGGATACGATAGGGACAGAACTTCGAGGCTGGGTTGAAGAGCTCCAAATTTGACGGAATGAGATGCGGATGTTGCTGAACCCAATGTGTGATGGTTTTAGATTCATATACATACAGAGATTCCAATTTCAGATTTTGGCTTCCTATTTTCATAAACTTTGGTTTCATGGAATCTAGAAAGGAATCAATTTCAGGTTCAATAGGGTGTTATGCTTTCGAGATCGAGCACTTCGTTCTTGCCCTTGTTTCCTCCGTCTTCATTCTGAT
This sequence comes from Neltuma alba, assembly GCF_004799145.2. Lineage (NCBI taxonomy): Eukaryota > Viridiplantae > Streptophyta > Magnoliopsida > Fabales > Fabaceae > Neltuma > Neltuma alba. The sequence goes on along the minus strand of NW_021634095.1, from coordinate 21,270 downwards.
TCACCCTCATCTATTTGATATTTTGCTTGTATTTGATAGTGTCTGTATTTGACACAAGCATTTTTTTTCCACGTCACCCTGAGGAGGTGCCACCTCAGATTGATCTCGTGAAATCTTTAACATTGTCATTGCTTATTTAACAGTTTTGAAGAAAGAGGACTAACAAAACTAATAAAGCAAATTTAAAGGACCTCATAAAAAAAAATCCAAGGACCTAATTCAAAACTTGTGCAAATTATAAGGACTTGGAAACTAATTTTCCCTTATTATTAAGTTCATGATTATGTTCATGAATATACCTTGGGCCTGCTAAATTGGAACCAGTGAAAAATGGGCCTTTGATCTGCTACACAAAAATCAAGACCTTTTTAAATTTAGGAGCGCAGATACTAATGTTACGGGATTATGAGTGAAATTAAACCTGCAATCTCTTGTTTTAAGAAATTTTAATGACATGAAATTATAAAGTCATTGACCTTCTTATCTTGAATAAGGAGTGTACTAATAGGTTGAACTTGATTAGCAATGCTCTTTTGTTTTGAAAGGGACAAAACTAGATTATCAAAAAGTCAATTAAGCAAATTCAGCTAAAAATAAATAGAAAAGGAAGGTGTTCGTTGTCACTCAAAAGCACCTAAAAAAAATACTTTTACGTAAATTGAAATAAAACTATTCTCACATATTTATTTTAAATTCCATATAACTATTTTTAAAAAGCTAATCCGAGTGCTCCTGAAAAGGGAATCATTATAAAACTCTTAAGAAATGAATGTATTTACTAAAACAATCTCATAAAAATTAAATAACATGTAATAACGAGTTACAATACATCAAATGATGTAGGGGTTCATGTTGCTCAGTTATCATTAGGGCGTGACGGTTATTACATTCATTTCTTGAAATCTTAAAATAATTATCCCAAAAATAAAATCAAATAAAAAATAAGATGAAAAACTGAACGATAAAATATGTTTTGTTATGTATCCTTTACATATGAGAAGGCTACTTCAAAGGGACTGCAATGGTCAGCACGATAAGGGCTAATTAGCTCAGATGAGCTTCTTGTTGTGTATCAAAACAATAAAATAAAAATAAAAAGTAAATAATATTCATATAATTATTTTATAAAAAAGAAGAAGCGGAGTAATGTTTACATTAAGTTTTTTATATTTATTATATCAAGTTTTCCAATCTCAGATGATGTGTCATATTTTTTAAATATTAGTATTTAATTATGAATTTATAAGAAATAAAAAAAGACACATGACATAATGTCATGTATACTTAAAAAACTTGATATAATAGATATAACAAACTTTTTCAAGTTAAGAATATAAAATCTCTGTCACTTTCAAACACCAAATAAAAATAATTAAATCGATTTACTTCAATATTGATAATTTTTTAACATGATGATGGTGCAATTTTTAGCAAGGATGCGATTTTTTAAGTTATTGTAATTTTTCATAATAAAACTGAGATCAATAGGGAAAAAATAAACGGTTTTGAATATCAAAATATATAATTTTGTGAACTATGACCACACACGTATATGCATAAGTTTGTTTCATTTTTTAGAATCAATACTTTTTCGGTCTTTAATATAAAATCTATTTAAATAATTTGATTAGATTAAAAAAGTTAGGTAAGTTAGTTAATTATAAGAAATATAATATGTTTTTTTCTAAAACATTATAATTATCTTCCTTAATATCTTTTCTTCTTTTTCTATTTGATTATGGTTGAAAGAGTATCTATAAAGGTAATTTAGAAAAAAAATTGATAAATATATTAAATAAGCATTATATTTAGGATCAAAATCACCTTAATAATTAGATCCTATATTAAGAACATAAGAAGTATTTGTTTTGATGAAAAAATATCAATTCTTTTTTCCTTTTTTCCCGAGAAAACGAAATGATGAGAGGTTGCGAGTAGAGCATGAAAGAATATGCTCATTAAGCTGACTCTCAGCATATCTAGGGTTTGCACCTTCTCATATAAATGCTAAACCCTAGCTCCGTACCCTTGCTTCCCTCTTGCGTGCTGATTTGAGAGCTTCTGAGTCTCACTAATCTGCTCTCAAAATGGCCGTCACCTTCTCAGATCTCCACACGGAATCAGGACTCAAGTCCCTCAATGAATTCCTCTCTGGCAAGACCTACATATCTGGGTAACTTTCTCCGATTTGATTTTCGTTTTTGAACTAATTCGCTCGAGATTTCTTCAATTCTCAATCTCTTGTGGTTCTGATTGAATTTGCAGGGATCAGTTGACCAAGGATGACATTAAAGTCTATGCCTTTGTAAAGAACCCGAGCGACGCTTTTCCGAATGCCAGCAAGTGGTACGATGCCGTCTCGTCACGTCTTGTTGAAAGGTTTGTTCCTTTATCTCTCTTCAATGTTCAGATGGGCTAGGTTCCTTTCGTTTGTTCTCAATCTTATTCAATTTGGAAGTTGATAACGAGTTTGTATGCTTAGCTTCCCTGGAAAAGCTCAAGGGGTGAGTTTCAGTGGCCAGGCTGCGTCAGCTGAAGCTGCACCTGCCAACCCGGTATGCCTCTCACTTGATTTTGTGTTTTGTTATTTCTTTATTGTTTCTCTGAATTTCTTTTTACGATTGTGACTGTTACTTTTTAGCGGTTTTTAGGTCGGATTTTCTTTCTTTAATTTACTGAGTTAACATACTGATAGTTATGTCAGTGTGTATAAATGCATTGGATTTAGGCTGTTTCTTGTTTGGCCTGAGATGTAGGTTTTCTTCAGTTCCTAGCACTCTTTAAGTACCCTAAAATGCATCTGAAAAAGTTCAGAGATGAAAAATGACACCCCTGTCTTCAGATTAAAGAAGGAGAAGGCTACAATGTAAAGAGAATCTCTTTCTATTATTATACCAAACATGCCATGATAAGCTAAGCAGAGGGTCAAACATAGCTTTGATTGACACTAGAAAGGCTGTTGTTTTGATGAGCAAATTAGAAAGATCCAACTTGTAATCTTGATGAGATAAATTGTAATATCTCATGTTAACACATAGGCTGGTACCTGAATCTTGAAATTTTGTGATATGCTTGACAAAGTCAAATGTCCTGGATAAGGTAATTGTTGTACTGTACTTGTACTTTTGTGAAATGCTTCTCCTAATTAGATTCCTGTGTATTTGCAGGCTGGTGCTGATGACGATGATGACCTTGACCTCTTTGGTGATGAGACAGAGGAAGAAAAGGCCGCAGCAGAGGCAAGGGAGGCTACTAAAAAGGAATCCTCCAAGAAGAAAGAGAGTAAGACTTCTTTCAACTTTAATTTGTGGTACATGAAGCATCTAATTCATTAACCTACCTACTGGTCCTGCCATCCAGGAGGTTCATTTTGTTTAGTGCTGGGGTTTTACTTGTAGGTTTATATTAACCAGACTTTTCTTTCAACTATCCTTGCTGAGAGTAATACCGTCATCTATCTGCGTTTTGTAGGTGGGAAGTCCTCTGTTCTGCTTGATGTGAAGCCTTGGGATGATGAGACAGACATGAAGAAGCTTGAAGAGGCTGTTCGTTCGATTCAGATGCCTGGGCTTCTGTGGGGAGCATGTATGTTGAATTTTTTTAACCACCGTTGCCTTGCTCATTTTCTGACTCATTTAAAACGAAGTATACGATGTGAACAAATGCTTTGTTTCAAACCTTTGCAGCCAAACTAGCTCCTGTTGGTTACGGTATTAAGAAGATGCAGATAATGATGACCATTGTTGACGACCTTGTCTCTGTGGATTCCCTTATTGAGGAACAGCTTACAGTGGAGCCATGCAGTGAGTATATTCAGAGTTGTGACATTGTTGCGTTCAACAAAATCTAAGGTTTCTTTGCTGGACATAAGTGTGGCCATTTTCAAGCGGCTGATTTATCTGTTCTTGGTTAATAACCCTCGTTTATCGTTGTGTTTGTTTCTGTTTTAATGTTCGTTTTGTTACTAGAAATTATGAAGAGAAGGAATATATCTTGAGTATTCTTAATTGTGTTATGGTGCTTCCTCAAATAGTGTCCTTGTAAACCGCTTACATAGATGAATGGGATTGACGTTTATGGGCAGAGTGCATCCCTTTGATTTTGGTTGGAAAAATTGGCAGATAAGGATTCATAATTTATACGTATGATAGATAAGGATTCTAATCAAATATTTTCTCAAAATATTATTGGAGTGAACTATGGTCGGTGATTCTTAGAATTGACATTTATATTATTTTGTGGTGACAGTTGTCATTTATATTTATGTTCCCTTAATATTGCTTTTTTTTTTTTGTGGTGTTGCAAATACGTTTATTTGATGTCTGTCTGATTTATATTTTTTCGTAAATAATGAAGTATTTTGATGCATGTTAGTTGTGGTTTCAGATTATATGATTTTTAATTTTTAATTCATGTTGGATCTTGTATTTATGTATATTTTAAATTAATTAATTAATTATAAATTGATGTATATTTATCTCTTTTATAAGAAATAATTTTCACTAGACATTTTCTTCTCTTCATAATCCCTTTTATTTCGAATAAGAGTATTTTTAAGGAAAATTTATCATTTTTGCTTGTCTCTAATAAATTTTAACAATGATTTGGTTAAATTTTTCTTATAAAAAGGAATAGTGACATGTAATATTTGTAATCTTTTTTTTCTTTAATTTATTCAAATTAGAATGCTACTTATATTTAGTATAATTTTCTAACAGTATGTGGAACATGTGATTTACAGTTCTAAGCGGTAACTTGTCTGCGTTATTAATGGCAATTTGTACTATTAATTTATATTTTAGGCTCGGATATTTTTTTTTTCCAGTTAAGACTGAAGTTAACACCTGGTTACAATGTAACATTTGTATTTTGTAATGTAATTTATACTATACAGTAACTTTTATATTTAGAACTAGAAGGAGTAAGATGACAATTTTTAGATTCTGTTGCAATTTTTTTTATTTGTTAAATTTTACACAACTTTATTTTTATTTTAAGTATTTTTATTATATATTTTATAAAATTTAAATATTGAAAAATAAAAATAACAATTCCAAAGAACTTTCCAAAGCAAGAATAATGATAATAGAATTTTAGCGGAGGTGGGCTTTATTGCGACTGAGAATACTAAAGCGAGACCACTTTATATTTGTCATTTTTATCAGTCTTTATTTTTCAGCTCAGAGGAAAGTAAATACGAAAAATTGGGAAAATTTTCCTACTAAAAATTTTATATGTGAGGAGAGCTAATAAATCTTTATATCCAGAAAGTAATAGTGGTCAGCGAATTTTTATGTACATTGATACTGTTATTTTGATTTACGTTGTTCTTACTAATAAATTTTTGACGATGACAATTTTACAATTTTTCCAAAACAATTCTTTTTTTTTTTTTTTTATATCAACTAAGAGAACACTAAATATTACCTCCGACTCTAGCGTCCAGATAATTAGCGAGTTTGTTTTGTATTAAAAAAATTAGCTAGTTTTTTTAAAGATAAACAAATTGTTTTTAAATATTTTTGAGATTGTACAATTTTTAATGAATTTAATTTATGTGCTAGCTCTTAGCTAATTGGACTAAAAGCCTTCAAAGAAGGAAAAAATAAATTTCGTGTTTATTATATAATTTTTTAGAAATAAATATTCTCTCATTTTTTATCTTTTATCTTAACTAACTAACATAAAATATAAATTTCATAATAAATGTTTCTGCCAACAAATTTCATAATAAAGTATATCATTATAAGTCATAAATAAAACAGATTATGCTTTAAATTCGTGGATTGTTGGCAACATGCTGTGAAGAATTCAATTTTCAAATAACACGTCTAAACAATTTCATCTGGTAAGATAAGGCGTGGCTTAAACGAATAAATTAATTAAATTCTCTCTAGTAAACTCCTCAATTCACCTTATCTATTTAATTTATAATTTTTTTTCATAAATTATTCTCATTGATAGCATATTTGTTGCATATATTCCAGGATTTTTATAATGAATAATTTTCAATGCAAATAATAAAAAATAATAAAATAAAAATTTAATTATTCTTCATAATTATTTATTTAGTACTACTCCTGGTACTAATTATAAGAGCTACTTGACTAATTTGAGGAGATTAAGGAGAGAAGTTAAGTTAGTTATTCGTAAAAAATATGTGTTGTTTTTCCTAAGACATCCTTACTAGTATATTGGCTAGAACTACCATTGTTAGAAGGATTAATTTGAGAAAAAATGTATAAATATGAGAGAAAAAATAGATTGAGATTTTATATGTAGGATCAAAATAAAAATCAAATAAGATCTTATATTAAAGAGCAAAGGCTATTTACTAAGATCTGTTCATCTTATTCTCGAATTTCCATGAACTTTAAATACAAAAAAGGATCGAAAAAGAACTCAGTTTTTCCGGAAAATTCCATTCCCTCTTTCCCCAGTCCCCACACTCTCTTCGACACTCTTCGTACTATCGCCCGCTCTGGGGCTTGGAATCTTGCGCTTCTCTGTTCTGAATTCTCTTGCATCTTCCCAAATTCGGGTTAGTACGCCAGCTCCACGTTTTAAGCTTCTTTTCTCTGATTTCCTTTTTGTCTATCTATACTTTTAGTCGGCAGTCACCATGTTTTTTATTAGTTTATTTTTCAAGTTTAGTCCCCAAGTTGAGATTTTTGTCATTGGACAATTGTCGGATTCATTCTTGATTTTGCTTCCTCTTGGGGTTCTGTTATTAGTTTTATGTTTTCTTTTTGTGTATCTATACGCTAATTCTGTTGTTGTGCTTGCTGTCTTTGTCAGTGATTATTGATAACGAATGCTATGTTGCGCTTGAATTTCCTTATTCCGGTTGCATGAAGTTTGCTACTCCCAAAAATTTTAATAATTTCCTCATAATTCGTCGGGATTATGAATTATTTTCAAATGAACACGATGCATTATGTTTCTCTGTGTTCTGCCTGTACTTTATTGTGTTCATAACCGAAATGAAGCAACAATTTGTCTGTTTATCTTTCCCCATTGCAACCCCCGAGCTGGAATATTTGAGGCATGATATGTAGCATCTAATACCTGTGTTCCCAAGTCAGTCTAGTTGCGTAAAAAGTTCAATGTGCCTATGATCATGAAAGTGATGAAACTTGCACAATTTCCGTATGTTATCAGTAATGGAAGATGATTGCTCTTTCTTTGCATACGCGAGATATACGTTTATTATAGTTCTATTGTCAGTGTCACTACTCATTGCTTCCTAGTATTCTTTCACGTTAGAGATACATGTGTCCTTTCTATTTACAAAATCACTTTTTCTATTTAATTTTGCAGTTCATTCCACTCAATTATGTGGATCAAATGACTTGTTGATTTTCAGTTCAAAGGCCTGCGCGACAATACCTCAAGCTGTCAAAGGTTCGATGTAGTGAGCTTGTATATTGAAGCGTGAACCATACCTGTGTTTGGTTTTTCTCCTAAGTTGAACAATCTACCTTCCTACCAATACAATACCTTATAAAATGAAACTAAATAAACCTCTTTCCATGCCTATCTGCCATACATTATATGATCAACCATGTTCCTGATATTCCAAACACCCCCTTAAATGGCCAATAAGGAATCACTTTTACTTTGGCGGGTTTAAGGCCGTCATTTTCAGTCCCATAAGCTTAGTTTGCTGTGGATGCTTAATGTGTTTGTATGTCTTTCCCTTTTCACTTGTGTTTAATGTACTGTTATAGCTGTCAAATTTGTTCTGGCGCCTTATGAGTTAAAGATTGGTCAACTTCACACCAGTCGCTCCTCTGTTTTCAGTGGTGAGAATGGTTACTACCTGGACATAAGTGGTTTGGTTGTCTGATATAAATGTTTTTCTAAATATTTGATGCCCCTTAACGTGAGACCTATAAATATTATTTTACATGCACACATGAAAGTTTCTTTTAGTTTTCATGCAATCCTAGTGTCTGTTGATAGAAAGACATTCTTTTAAGGGTGAGAGGAGTAATTACTAAGGTCTCTGACTGAGTAACAAGGTTAGGGTTCAGATCAAGAGATGGGAAGCGTTGATTTTGTTTTTGTGATACAATGGTGAGGTCACCTGTCCCGTGTCATGGATTACCATTTTTATCTCTGGTGAATACCTCTGAATGTGTGTGAGTGTGGGTCTCATGGATGAAACATCCAGTGGCATACCAAAAAGGACTTGACAGCCAGCTGAAGCAGTGACATGTTGAAGCTTCTAAATTAACTTTCTTTTTATTAATATTTTATTTTATAAACTTTTATATTGGTTTCTATTACATGCAAAGAAGTATAATTTGGTGCAGTACACAGGCTTTTAGCTGCAGATTTACCAGCAAGGATGTCAACCGGACCAACACACTGGTGTTATGAGTGTGGGCATCCGATTGCACTTGAAGGCAGAGAGGTCATTTGCCCTTACTGTCATGAAGGCTTTGTGCAAGAACTTAATGAGAGGCATGGGTTTCAACCATATAACGCTCTTGAAGATTTTCATCACATGCCCGATTTTTTTGATGCCATACATGCCTTTATGGCGCAGAGAGTTTCTGAACCAAGATTCGGGCTTGTAGATGCTTTTGACAATTTCAGGAGGCAGAGAATAGCTGGGCAATTCCCCAACATTGATGTTAGACAAAGGTCTGATACTGCACTATTTCCTGAATGGAGTCAGGATTTTTTCAATTCTGGCCCTTCTTTCATGTTTCATGGTAGTGGAGGGGAACCTAGGCCTATTGATTTTGGTGGTTTGTTGATGGCCCCTGGACTGGAAGCATTTATTCAACAGCTCACCATGAATGATCATAGAGGTCCTCCTCCAGCCTCACATTCCTCAATTGATGCAATGCCTACTATTAAGATCACGCGAGCGCATCTTCGCTCTGATTCACAATGTCCGGTCTGTCAAGAAAAATTCGAGCTAGGCACCGAGGCAAGGAAGATGCCTTGTAACCATATTTATCACTCCGACTGTATTGTTCCCTGGTTGGTTCGGCATAACTCTTGTCCTGTTTGCCGTATTGAGCTGCCACCTCCAGGACAGGGTAGCTCTCGTGGTGGAAGTCATGGAGGTAGGAATGTCAGCAGCAGCAGCATCCATGGTAGCTCGAGGAGACAGAACCAAGGAAGGAGAAATTCGCTATCATCTTGGTGGCCATTCTGATCTCTCAGTTGAAACGCCAAGCATTATGCTGAGACCCAGTGTGTAAGCAGCTCTTCTACTGATGATGACCAGAATAATAGGACGGGCTATAATGCTTCCGGATAAGTATAGTCTGGCTGTATAAGAATGGTCTTAATGAAAGATATACGTGGAAAATGACTGGAAACACTCGTGTCCTTTTAGTTTCTTAATATGGATATTGTTTATATATATATATATATATATATATATATAATTAATTGAAATAGAAATATGCGACAGCTGAGTGAAACATTAGATATTATGCTATATAGATTGTTGCAGTTGATGCAAACTTGATGAGAAGAACTTGAGTTTATAATCCCTCCCTTAGGATGATGATCAGCGGTCATGTTGGTTTTTGTCGTTATGAAGAAACATATGCAAATGAAATCTATATTCTCCTTGGAGGGTTATGACCGGGCCAGCCAAATTTTAGGTGTTTTGTTGCATTCATACTTGACCACTATAATGCTTTCTAAATTTCTTTCATTTTTTCCAACAAATGCAACTTATTACTTAGCTGAATGAATTGTGAAAAATAAATCTTGCTATCTTGCTTGGTGATTGTAACTGTCTCTATAAGTGTTTTTTGAGTTTGTCGAAATATCCTGATCTTATACAAAGCTTTGAGGATTTTAACTCATCTCAACATTTTTATATATAAAAAATAAGAAGAGGGCCCATTTTATTTATGTTTTCTAATTCTCCAGTGACAATTGACAAAAGAACATTTTAAAGAAGACGAATATTTCTTTTTCTTGTTTTTTTTCCCGACATGGTATAGTTTGTTGAATGATGCTGGAAATGCCCTATAGGACAAGGAGTGTATAATTGATAGTTAAGATTATTCTAAATGGGTTGACTATTAAGTTTGAAGGATAAAATGTTATTTGTATACAGTTCAATACTCATGAAAATTTTATTTCATTTAGCCTATTTTTATAAGAGGAAAATGCTAAAAAGTCTCCGATTGCAAAATTTATTGTCCAAGACTATCTAAGAACTCAAGTAGCAAGTGCAAATCATGTGCGAAATATATCTTGATTTATATAGAAATTTCTTTTATTTTGCAAATATAGATTGCGCACGGTCAAAAAAAAAAGAAGTTGTTGGTTTGTGAAAAAAGTACTTTGAAAAAATGTTTTTACATAAGTCAAAACAATTTTTCTCATATATTGTATATCATAAAATCATTTACCATAAAACTTTAGTTTTCGTCCAAACGTTTTAGAATCAAATCATCAATTGTTGCGCATATTTTTGTTTTCGGCCCTTTGCTTTTGTATTTTTCAGTCTACTCCTGCTACAGCAGGCGCTTCGTTTTATTCTTATGGTTAAAAGGCCGAAGTCAATTCATAAGAAACAAAAAGAAATTGCAAAAACTAACTAATAAAAATACGATTAAGTCATTTTAATATAAAAGAAAACTTACCAACCCCCTGGTGTCCCAACCGGAGGAAAACTTGCAACTTTCATACAAAGCAATTCTCCAATTCATACAGAAATTTGGTTTTGTCTGCCCTCTCGTATACTGACAGAAGGCTCTCTTTCTTTCCTTTGGTTTCTTCTCTTCTGGCGTTGGACTCTAGGAGTAGTAGAAGCCACCTTCTTCATTTCTTCCAAGACAATGCATGGGATGCTTCCGCTTCCCTATGTCCATCGTCGAAGGTGTTTTTGTTTCTACTTCTATTTTCTTATTCACTGCATTATATGTGATGATGCTGCAGATTACTATTTGGATTCAGGGTTCAAAAAAAAAAAAAGATTACTATTTTGACAAATGCATCCGAGAGATCGACTTATTGAAATGTCTTCTGCCGCTAAAGAAGAATCTTGCCCGAGCTCCTTTACTTGTAGCTCAACCTTAACATGGGAGTTTGATGTTTTCTTGAGTTTTGCAGGGAGAGATACTCGCTTAAATTTCACAGATCACTTATGTGATGCTTTCATTAGAAGTGGCATCAGATGTTTTAGGGATGATAAAGGAATAAAGAAAGGGGAAGTTATTAAACAACAACTCGTTCAAGCCATCAAGGATTCTCTCTGTGCTGTTGTTGTTCTCTCCGCAAATTATGCAAATTCTATATGGTGCTTGGATGAACTTGAGGAGATTCTTGAATCTCGAAAAAAATTTGGAGGACAAGTTTTTCCTGTCTTCTATGGTGTAGATCCATCTGATGTAAGATATCAAAGAAGAAGTTTCGGAAAAGCTTTAGCCAACCATGAAAAGAAATGCAAAAAAAGCGAAGACAAGGTTCACAAATGGAGATCCGCTTTGTCGCAGGTTAGCAATCTGTCTGGCTGGGACGCTAGAAGTCGGTGAGTTTTATTTTTCACTTTTTTCCTTTTCCAATTATGTTTATGAAGTAGCGAACCCAAAAGTAGCATCCAAATTTGACTTAGTGACATGTGGCAAATATATAGTACTACTGCTATTTAGCTCATGAGATAATCGAACAGTGGATGATATCCCTGTTCTAAATTTTAAGTCAAACTTTCCACTAAGGGCCTGTTTGGTTTGAGGGGAGGGGAGGGGAGGGAGAGGGAAGGGAAGGGGAGATTTCATCCTCACCTTGTTTGGTTTGATTAAAAAGGAGGGGAGGGAAGGGTATTTAATGATCCCTTATTTGGTTCAAGGAGGGGAGGGAAGGGATAGTAATAATCAATTTACCATTTTACCCTTACATATTAGTTTATGTTTTTATTGATATATTATATAAATTAATTTACATCTTAATTTAAATTATATAATTTAATCAAAATTCAGTCTTATCATGTTAATATGTGTATTAAAAAATGGGTATAGTAATTTTTCATTCTAATTAATATAATAATATATTTAAAATAATCAAATTAACAAATTTTATATGCTCTAAGAAAAATGAAATTTTATTTTCTTTAGGCTATCTTTTTTCCAGCTTTAAAATATATTAATAAATAATATATTTATAAAAACAATTAATTTTATAATATTATAATTTTTTATTTAAATAATTTTTATTTTTAAATAATTTTTATAATATATTTTTAATTATAATAATGTATATATTTTTTATTTTTTTTACTTAGGGTAATATATTTTTTATTTGAAATAAATATTATAATAATATATTTTATGGGTAGAAGTGGAATATCAAAAAAACCATAAAACCATAATGGTCCAAAATTTTGGCTCTTCTCCAAAAACCCCCAATTTGGAGAGGAGCCAAAATGGGGAGGGAGAGGAGGGGAGGGGACATTTTAGCTCCCCTCCCCTCCAAAATTTTTAACCAAATGAGGGGAGGGGCTCCCCTCCCCTCCCCTCCAACCAAACACACCCTAAGCTCTTTATCATTTCTAAAACCATGCTACCCCTTTCCGTAATAAAATCTAAAGCCCCGGCCCAATTAAATATCAACATCGGTTAATATATATATATATATATATATTTTTTTTTTTCCCAACGTTATATCAAAAGCTATGGCAGCATTCTAGTTTTGTTGAACAATATTCATCTTTTTGTTTCTCTATTTTATTGTGACTATAATTCATATTTTTTTTTTTGGTGAAGAACTATATTTCATGATCATAAGCTCATGGGTTTTTTTTTTTTTTTTTTTGGGGTCAGGAATGAAGCAGAAGTCATTCGAGAGATTGTTGAAACAGTATGGAACATTGTATGCTCTAGTTTGCCATCTTATGATGATAATTTAGTTGGAATTGAGTCAAGGATGGTTAAGATAAATGCTCTCTTAGAGATAGAGGCAGATAGCATCTGTTTTGTAGGGATATGGGGTATGGGCGGCATTGGTAAGACAACTCTTGCTAGACTTGTTTTTGAGAGAATCTCTGGCCAATTTGAAATATCTTGCTTTCTTGCTAATGTTAGGGAGATTTCAGAAAGAAAAGGCATAGTTAGTTTACAAAATGATATTCTTTTACATCTCAACAAAGGGCAAAAGATATATGACGAGCATTGTGGAAAAACGATTTTGAATCGACTTTTTCGGAGTAAAAAGGTTCTCCTTGTCGTTGATGATGCAAATCATGTGAGTCAATTAGAGAGTTTGGCAAGTCCAAAGTGGTTTGGGGCGGGGAGTAGAGTGATTATAACGACTAGAAATTGCACCTACTGAAATCACATGGGGTGCATAGAATATATGAGGTCAAAACCATGGAAAAAGATGAATCTCTTGAGCTTTTTTCCAAGAAAGCATTTAAGAAAGATCATCCTGAAGATGATTATTTTGTTTTGTCAGAAATTGTGGTTAAATACGCAGGAGGTATTCCTTTGGCACTCTATGTTTTAGGCTCCTTACTATGTGGCAGAAGTCTCCTTGAGTGGGAAGAAACTTTAGAAAGGATGAAGCACATTCCAGATAAAGATATTTTTCAAATTCTTAAAGTAAGTTATCTCGGATTGAATGATGAAGAAAAGACAATTTTTTTAGATATTGCTTGCTTCTTCAATGGATGGAAAAGAGATGAAGTAGCTCAAATTTTGAAAAATTGTGATCTTCATCCAACTATTGGAATATATATTTTGATTGAAAGAGCTCTCTTGATTGAGAAGAAGACATTTAATGGAGAAACCGTATTAGAGGTCCATGATCTACTTCAAGAATTAGCCAGGAGTATTGTTTTTCAAGAATCTCCTGGTCATGTTCATGGACGAAGCAGGTTGTGGAATCTAGAAGACATCCATGAAGTATTGGAAAATGATAAAGTGAGTGCCTCATGTCTCAATGCTCACATGCTGTTTTAATAATTCTAATGCTTTTAGTACGCTTTACTTTAATTTGAAACCATTCTCATGTTATGCTTTCTTGCAATGCACATTTTGTTAGGGATCTGAAGCAATACAAGCTATGGCTTTGCCTTTTAACCTTGATAGAAAAATACAAGTACATCGTGACGCCTTCTCAAAGATGTATAATCTAAGGTTGCTCATCATATCAAGTGAAGTGAAACTTCATAGTGGTCTCAAATGCTTTTCTAGCACATTAAAGGTTATTCGATGGAGGTTGTATCCTCTAGAAACTCTTCCGATTGGAACTCAGTTGGATAAACTTGTCGACATTCAAATGCCTTTTAGCAAAATAAAACTCTGTGATGGCATGCAGGTGAAACACTTCATACCTCATTGTTTTCTTGCATATTTGTATTGATACCGATACAATTGTTTTGTGAGACTAATTCCCCTACATTTTTATTCATTTGATCAGCTTATGAAGAAGTTGAAGTTTATTGATCTAAGCAATTCCAAAGATTTGGTTGAAACCCCAGACTTCTCAGAAATTCCAAACCTGGAAAAATTGAATCTTGAAGGGTGCTCATCTCTCATTACGGTTCATCATTCACTTGGAGAGTTGAAAAAGCTTGTTGAAGTGAACTTGTCGTGTTGTACCAGTCTTGAGATCCTTCCGAAAATATTGGAAATGAACTCTTTGATAAAGTTAGATATTAGTTGGTGCGATAAACTTTCAACTCTTCCAGAATTCGGGGAATGTATGAAAAAATTAACAGTGCTTGATGCAAGGAAGACTGCTATAACCAAACTTCCAGAATCGCTTGGATTCTTGTCTGGTCTTAGAGATTTGAATCTAAGGGGCCCCCGAAAACTTGTTCTTCAAATGTCTGGCTTTAATCTAACATCATTAACCATGTTAGACTTGAGCTACTGTGGCATTAGTGATGGATCAATTCCTGATGATTTAGGCAGTTTGTCATCATTAATTACTTTACGCCTGGAAGGAAATGATTTTGCTAATTTACCCATTGGTTGCTTCTCAAATCTTTTTCAACTACTTCATCTTTATTTGAATAACTGTGAGAGGCTTAAGTCACTGCCAAAACTCCCACCAAGGTTAATGCAACTATATGCAACTGGTTGTGACTCGATGGAGCCTTTATCATCAGATGGAATGTGGAATCTACTTTCATCACTTGACCATGAGGTATGTTTAACTATAACTTATAAGTATATCGATTTATTTATCCATTTCTTTTAACTATAGATATATAACATGATTTTTTTTGTTCCTTGTTTTAGTATCGCCATCAAACTAATTATGAGAAAAGAATGCTCCAGTCTAGTCAGGTATAAATGTTTGTAATGTATTCCTCTGTATTCTTCATTCTCATTTTCAAAGTAATTAGTGGCAATGAAAGTTATAATAATTTTGTGACAGTCGAGATATGTACCTGAGGCAGATTTTCTTGCAATAATGCCAAAATCTGAGATACCGTCATGGTTTCCAAACAGAGGCTCTATTCCTTCAAATAAAAGTGGTACTTCGGAATATGAATTAGTGGTGGACGTCCCTCCATATTTTCGTGCAAGTAAATGGTCTGGACTTGCTGTATACCTAGAAATAAAAGACAGCTCAACCTGTGATAAACTTGTCATTTCATGGAGTTGTAAAGCTCGTGAAGATTATTACATTTGCAAAGAATGGGAGAATGAAATTTCACTTATGTACGCCTGGCAGCCTCGCCTCTGCCTAATGCTTTTAGATTTCAATGAGAAAACATGTTGGCAACATTTAAGAGGAAATAGTAACTGTCTTCACATCAAACTTAGCGTCACTTGTCAATATTCTAAAAGCCCACGATTGAAATGTGGGTGGCGGGTGCTATCTAAAGAAGAGATGCAAGATTGGGGCAATCCCACCATTGATTTCAACACGTTAACACAAGCAGAGGTCGGTGCTTCTGATATTAATTTTAATTAATCTTTCTCAAGCATTTGATAATTGAGTTTTTAACTCGTGATGAGTATTAATTTGATGCACGTAATAGTATGAGATATGTTTCTCATATTTATTTCATTTTCTTTACTTCTGTCATTGTGATAACCCTGTTGTTTTTTAATTGTAATCTCATACTCTTAAATTTGTGAAAGTGTCTTATTGTGATAACCATATTTATCACTCTGATTGTGTTGTTCCTTCAATTTGTTGGTTCAGCATAACTCTTGTTCTGAGCTGCCACCTCTAAGACAGGGTAATTTCCATGGTAGAACACGAGGAAGAAGGAATGTCAGTAGCAGCAGTAACCGTGATAGCTTAAGGAGACGGGAGCCCAACAGACAGAACCTAGGGAGGCGAGATCCACTAATAGCTTGGTGGCCAATCTAATCTGCTAGTTGAAACATTTTGACCAGAATAGTAGGAGGGATTATAGAGGATTGTCATTTATCACCGATGCTTCAGGATAAGTATAGTCTGCCTATCTAATAACGTTATTGATTATTGATATGAAAAATGAAACACTTGTGTTTTCTAGCTTCTTAGTATGGATATAGTTCATGTATATGAAATTAATTAAAATATATGTGATAGCTGAGTGAAACGAATTTGATACTATACTGATTGCTGCAAGTGATGCAAATTTGATGAGAACTTGAGTTTATATTTATTTCCCTTCGTTATGATGATGATCAGTGGCCTTTTTCATTCTTGTCATTATGAAGAGACATATGCAGATGGAGTCTATATTATTCTTGGAGAATTATGATAAAGCCAACCAAATTTTGGGTGTTTTGTTGAAGTTGTACCTAACAACTGGGATGCTTTCTAAGTATCTTTCATTCTTCTCACAAATTCAACTTATTACCAAATTTCTTTCATACGCGGATGAAATAAAAATAAATACAAGGAGATAAGAATGGCCAGAAATAAAATTAATAGGACCCATTTTACTTTCCCCCCGATCTGTTGATCTTTTCTAATTCTCTAATGACAAAAAAACAAAAAAAAATCTTAAAGTTCATGAATATTGTTTGTTTTTATTTTTTATGTAACCAAGTATAGTTTGTTGATTGATTTCCTTTTGATTCCTTGGTGAGTGAGGATTGTAAAGTTGGTCTTCTCCACATGCATGCCTGATCTGTTTTATGCCATACATGCCTTTATGGCTCAGAGAGTTTCTGAACCTAGATTTGGGCTTGTGGATGCTTTTGACAATTTCATGAGGCAGAGAATAGCTGGGCAATTCCCCAACATTGATGTTAGACAAAGGTCTGATACTGCATTATTTCCTGAATGGAGTCAGGATTTTTTCAATTCTGGCCCTTCTTTCATGTTTCATGGCAGTGGAGGGGAACCTAGGCCTATTGATTTTGGTGGTTTGTTGATGGCCCCTGGACTGGAAGCATTTATTCAATAGCTCACCATGAATGATCATAGAGGTCTTCCTCCAGCTTCACATTCTTTAATTGATGCAATGACTAATTTGAGGAGATTAAGGAAATAAGTTGAGTTAGTTATTTGTAATAAATAAGAGTTATCTTTCCTAAAATATCCTTACTAATCAAATGTGTTGGCTATAACTAACTACCATTATTAGAAGGACTACTTTCGAAAAAATGCATAAATATAAGAGATAAAGGAGATTGAAGTCTTATATTTAAGACCAAAATAAAAGTCAAACGAGGTCTTACATTAAGGATTTGAGGTAGTATTAATTAACTAGTGCTTGTATTTTATTCATTTATTATTATTTTTTCTTTTCCCTATATACATACATACATATATATATATGTGTGTGTTAAAAAAGTTGTCCAAGCAAACGTATGGATCTGCAAAAGTGGTGAAATCCCTTCAAGGAAAATTAAATTAGTTGTTCGGTTAAAATACATTCAGCATCATAAAATTTTCATTCAACAACCTAAATTAATTTTTCAGTATCACTAAGAATCTTAATTTTTTAGTAATATTTAGTGTATTCAACATCTTAAAATATTTTGAATGTTGTTGAAAAAAATATTTTGTTAGATTTAACCCTTAATTATTTTGAAAAATTTCCTCCACCAATTAAGTATGTCTAGAATTCTCTTGATTAATTACTGTCCCTACAAGTTGTTTATTCTTTTGGTTGTTTGCAAGAAATTTAGGCAACATACCGAATTACATAAATATTTTAGAATGTGAAATTGAAAATAATCTTTTCTATGATTGATTTATAAATGATTTTGAGGTTAAAAGTCCTGATCTTGGTCAAACAAATGAATTGCTTCAGCGAACTTGCCAAGCAATCTTCGAGGAAGCTTGACATCGTCAGTATCAAGAGAAGGAAGTTGGCTGAAATCATTGAGATGGCACCACTCTTGTATATCTCTTCTTTACACATCACTCCCCACCCACATCCCTTTATTTCACTGTGATCAAGAATAGAATTTTATTTATGATATATTTCCTATTATATTATATACACAATAAACAAATAGAACAAGTAATCAATAGGTGAGCCACTTAATTACCCATCGTAAACTAAATGGCTTCCACCAATTTTATGTGCATGCATACATACATAAATATATTTATATATTCTTATTGCAACTTGATTTCATCATAAAAATATAATTCATGCCAAACATATGTTTATGTTTGTCTAACTATGAACTACTTATCTCTTCTTCTTGAACTGTTTATTATTTATTTGTTCTTTTCTTCTTCCTGAAATAAACATATCCTTATGATAGAATTTTTCTTCTTTTTTTTTTTTTGGGTTTTAATACCAACACATAATTAATTTTGCGAACAAATTGCTCATGCACATTGAGGCGTGTCTTTTTATTTCACTTTATTTTTAAATACTCTGTTTCTTTGTAAGTGATACATCAACACGTAATATACCAAAATATTTTATTGCCATTTGATATGATCAATATTAAATCAATTTATCTAATTTGTCTAGCCAAGTCGTATAGTTTTATGTACTAACATAAACTTGTAGTTATGCATGGAACTTGGATCTTATTCTCTTTCGAAATTGGAAATAGGGGAGGGTGTTTCCAGCCAAATTGAAGGTTTCCAAGCTTCACTCTGTTTCGTAAATCTGGTTCTTTTTATTGTCGGTTTTTTTCTAGTTTATTATGGTAAGTGATATGATTATGTTATTGACACCTGTGTTTGCATCCTCGCAAGTACTACTACTATATGAGAGGAATGATTCATGCATGTTGCCTACAATTTAGTTACTGTTCTCATGAAATCCACGGGTTCATCATCGTATAAAGCATATGGAGCTTGACTTGTTCTATTTTATAGAGAAATGATTTTCTTCACTGGTGAATTATCACTTTCGATTTGTGTTGACGAAAATAACAGAAGATTTAAATTTTACCGAAATGCAATGGTATTTCACTTCATTAAATGCCTTTATTCATGTTAACAAGCGCTCAGTTTTCATTTATGATCAGGTAATTAATTAAATTCCGTTTCTTTCTGAAAACCTCATCAAATGACAAAATTTTTTGAAACAAAGACAAATATCCTGGAGTGACAACTATCATATTAGAATGGAAGGAGTAGGAAGACGATGAGTCATTGTTACCTATTCTCGTCCATTTTTCTCTGGTTCTTGAATCAGCGAGTCAAAACCACTCCCCCAAAAAGAACTCTACAAGTGCTCTCATCGGAAGCTTGACCTCATCAGAAGAAGCAAGCTTGGGTTGGTTGGCTTGGTTGAAGAAACCATTTAGATGGCGCCAATCTTGTATCTCTTCTTTACGTATCACTCTCCACCCACATTCCTCTGCTTCCCAATAATCTTGATCAAACCATTTAGATTCAAAAGCAAATAGAATGTGAAGGGAATTGCTCTGATGAGCTCTTAGGTGCCGCCAACATGTTTCCTCATTTAATTCCAACACCATTATTATGCACTGCTCTCCGCGAAAGGGATAAGGAATAGCACGCTCCCACTCTTTGATTATATAATAATCATCACTTTCTGCAGCTTTACTACCCCAACCAACGACCCCAGAACCATCATTGTAACTTGACATACGGAAGCACACAACAATTCCGCACCATTCACTGTCACGAAAATATGGAGGTATGTCCACTTCAATCTTATATTCCCTATTCTCATCCAAAGGGCAATATTCTCTCTTTAGAAACCATGATGGTATTTTGTATCCTGGAAGACTTGCACAGAAATCTCTGGAAGGCCATTTAAGTCTCTGCAAACATATCAAATAATATGTTATTAATATTAATTACCCATGAAGGGAGCATATATGTGGGGAAAAAAAACACAAAAATAAGACACACATACCTGATATAGCACAGAAGGAACATCTTCCAGCCCATCTTCATCCCAATCATCATCGATAGTTCGCCCACGACACTGAAATAAAAAATTAGTCATGTTATGTAATTGCAGTTTTAAGGGGGAAAAATACACATTAGAGGTTGTAGGAAGAGAAACGCATACCTCATGGTCAAGTGAAGCAACCAAATCCCATAATTGTCTATCTGATGATAATGGTTCCATTAAATCACAACCGGAGGCATGTAATCGAATTAATCGTGGTGGGAGCGTTGGCAACGACTTAAGCCTTTTGCAGTAATTCAATGAAAGGAAGACAAGTCGAGAAAGACCAGAGAAGCAACCAATGGGTAGATTCTCAAAATCATTAAAGCTTAGATCCAATACAGTGAGCAATGATAAACTGTCAAAATCAGGAATCGATCCATCATCTAAGCCACACTGGCTTAAATATAACTCTGTTAAGGACGTTACATTCCAGCCGGAAATTTGGTGACTTATGTGAGTCTTCAATAACTTGTCAAGGTTTTCAATTTTACAGCCACTCAAATTTAAATATTCAAGAGCCGTCAAGGATCCAATTGATTCAGGAAGTCTAGTTATAGAAGTAGCATCCACATTAAGATATGATCGTTTTTTCATACCTTCCCCAAACTCTGGGAGCTTTGCAACTTTTTTACACCCCCTAAGGTTTAACTTCACCAAAGAATTTGTTTCCAATTTTTTTGGTAGGATTTCAAGGTTTGCACAATGATTCAAGTCCACCTCAACAAGCTTTTCCAACTGTCCAAGGGAGGGATGAACCTTGACAAGAGATGTGCATCCACCAAGATGTAAATGTTCTAAATTTGGAGCACCTGAGAAGTCTGGAGTTTCGATCAAATTGAGAGACTTTTTCAATACGATAGATTTCAACTTTGTCATACGCTGGAATAAAAAAAAAGATGGTAGAGTCAGCCTAACTAAGCAGTATATCAATAAAACATGAACACAAGATATAATTTTAATATAAACAATCATGCATGAAGCATCAATCT